>NC_039368.1:118837438-118888433 GCF_003573695.1 Papaver somniferum | reverse complement strand
GACACTTTGACAAATAAAACTCACTGTTCTTCGTGGGAACGATCCTTACTTCCATTATACTACCAGCTAATTGTGTGGAAATAAGATTATTAATTTGTTGAGCCTACAACACCCATCAAATTTTGACGCCGCTGCCGGGGAGCAGTCGGTAGCTTTAGTTGTTATTTATTTTAGTTTTATTATTGTTTTTAGAGTTTCTTTTTAATTTTTAATTTCTTTTTCTAGATTTTTGTTTTAAGGTACTTAATCTCTGGCACCGAAATACAAGGATACCAGAGGTGCGGTATTCAAACCCGTAAAGGAACGGTACTTCAGGCATGTCAGAAAATGCATCAACAAGAAGAAACTTATACATCAACAATAGTGAACGACGTTGAAAATCCTCCACCACCTCCACCTCCGGAGAGGAAGACGTTGAGAGATCTAACATCACCATGTTTAGAATCTCAACCATTGTGTATTACGCTAACTGACACAGTGGAACTTAAATCAAGTCTTCTTCATTGGGTTCCAAAGTTCAAGGGATTACTGGGTGAAGATCCTAATCGACACCTGCAACAGTTTCAGAATACAGTAAGAAGTATGAAGAATAGTGATGATGACGATGATACATCTTTTCTACAAGCTTTTCCATTCTCACTAGCGGACCAAGCAGAATCATGGTTATATTATCTTCCTTCTGGAAGTATTACCACATGGACCGGAATGAAAACGCTATTTTTAAAAAAGTATTTCCCTGATTCTAAAGTTGCAGATGAAAAGTTATAATACCGAATCAAAACCTATTCCTCTTTATCGTGTTTTTCCTTCACTCTTTCCAAAAGAAGATACACGGACTAAGCGTGTTAATGTCATAAAAACTTTTAAGCAATACGTGCAGATATAAAATCTGGAGCATCAAAAGAGACTCTTCAAGAAATTGATAGAGCTATACGAACTGAAGTTCAACTCGTTGGGATATGGAAGACGATGAAATCGACGGAGATTCCGATGAAGATGAAAAATCTCTCGAAAGTCCTTGCAAGAGTGATACGATTATTCCAACTCCAGATCCTAATAAATATCATTCGCCTATTCAAAAGGAGGAAATTGGGTATGACGTATCTATTGTTATAAATGGTGTAATGTACTCAAACGAAGAAATTAGAAGTTGCATCAATGAACTAGATGTTTTAGAAGAGGATTTCAATCCCGGTGACGAGGTTGTTGAAGAGATGTATATTGAGAATGAATCCGAATTGATTGAAGTTGTGGAAGACCCAGTTGAGCTATATAATAATAGTCCAATAGAGGATCACAATATACTTGAGGTAAATAATTCACTATAGATTATTACGAATGAGGATCCGAAACAAGGTTTTTCTAATCCTTTGCATAATTCTATATCTATTGATCATTTCCATCCAATTGGAGTACCTTCTCAAAGATTTGTTAACCCGACTTTTAAGAAAATACCTCACTTAGGGTTGGAGTTGTGTGCTTCTAAATTTTAATGGATTATTTTGATTCTAAGTATCCACCACTTGATGTGTTTGATTCGAGTATTGTGCAGGTTCACCAAGCTAAGGAACCTTTTGAAGTTCCCGAATTCTATGTTCTTTATCCACTTCCGAGTGTAGAAAGGACCAAGTGTGGGGGAAACTTCAATAAAGTGATAACTTCAATATTTATATTTTGTGCTAACGTTTTTGTGAAGCTGTTATTTGAACTGCAGATTTTTATTTGGAAGGATTACCAAATTTTCAGATTGTTGGTGTACGGATGATAACAATAACGTCGGGCTGACGACGTTAAACCAAGCGCTTAATGGGAGGCAACACATAGGTTTTGTATCTCTATTCCTTTTGTTTTTAGTTTTTGATATCATATATTGCAGTCCCATCTTAGATTTTACAAAGTCCTATATCTATAATGAAATTTTTGACGAAACTATTTTCGTCAGAAAATTCTGACTGTGCACCTGTCACGAAAACAGCTCTCTAGACTCCACACGGAGTCTAGTTTGAGTGGTAGACCCCAAATTTTAAACAGGACAGACTCAACTTTCTTTTCCAAAAATAAAAAATGAATTCGGAGTCTGTTAAGTTGGAGCGATAGGCCTGGACATTTGATTTTCGGTATTTTTCCAGAACTTTTTCAGATTGCATGTCTGTCAGTCCGGATGCCATAAAAGTCAGAACGTTTATCGAAATACTGTTCCCTTTGGACACCTTATAGAAAAGACGTAGGAGAACAACTTCCGTTTAGGATGTTGTTCCTAGTTCGCTACCCATTTGTACAATTTTTGAGTTTTTCGGGGTTGTTATGTCAGAAATCCGAATTTTCGGTTTTGAAAATTGAGTACAATGTTGAGTTTAAGTGTGGGGGGAGTAGTTAAGCATGTTTGGATTGCATAAAAAAAAATAATACTATTTCATTTATCGCATTCTTGAGACTTCATATTTGGAGTTAATAATGAGCTATTTAGGATAACACTCTAAACCTTTTAAGGTTGAAATAGTTCTTACGGCTATAGATTAAGTTCCATTTATTGCAATCCTTAAATATATAGGTTCATAATTAAATTCGAAACTAAGCTATGGTAGTCGTTTGAAAGATTTATCCTCGCTATTAATCATTACTGAATCACTTTGATAGCAGTATGTGTGAAACGTTGTCCCTGTCTCCGTCTCCTAAGCAAGCGTGGAATGCAGGATCTTAGGAAACTATCATGTACTTGCTGAAAAAACATGCGCTTAGTGTATCTAATCATGTGGTTGATTTAAATGGGTGCTTCTCTCAACTATTGCGCTATAAATATATATCCTTTGACGACATTCATACAAGTATTGTGGGTAACATCTTTCACTTTATTAATATTTTCACACTTCACTTTTCTATTTCCATTTTCTTATCTATCCATGTGATTTCAGTATGCGAATGTTGTAGCAAATATTGCAACAAGTTCGATGACTGTCTTAGTAGAGTTTTTGCAATTAGGTTGAATGTCACGCAAAAGTAATTACTTATGTGTGATGATTGGAATGTATGTGGGATGTTTGCAGCTAAAGAACATATGCAAGCTAATTATTTGGCTTCTTGCTTTGTGTCTATCCTTAGTAGTTCTTCCAAGACGAGAAATTTGAGTAGGTTTTGTGGGTATACCTCTTTTAAGCCCTCACGAGACTATAACTCGTCCACTAGGGACACCTAGGGGTTTAAAGGCATGTTATTCATGCTAAGAGTAACCGTATCCTCACGACATGGAGTTGTTGTATTTATTATTAGTTTTATTTAGTTTGCTCGAGGACTAACAAAATCTAAGTGTGGGGGAATTTGATAAGTGCATAATTCATATGATTTTAGTGTCCATTCCATACTTTCTTTAGCTATTATTCTTGCATATTTTCGTCATATTACTTTGGTTTTCTCTTATTTGTCTCAATTAGGTGAATCGTCCAAACAGGAGCTACAAATTGCTGAAAGGATCTAGGAAGAGAAATATTCCAAGTATCCAAGTGCCTAAGAGAAGTGGAAGAAATGCGACGAAAAGGAGCAAAACGCTCAAAATCAAGAGAAGGGCCAAAAACCGATCTTAACTCATTCAAATAAAGGATTTATCATCATCATTATATTGAAGAGAATTGAAAGATAAAAAATAATGCAAAAACAATGACGTCATTCCAAGTTCGGATGAAGAAGTTGTGGCCAAAACAAGCTTTTATTGAATACCGAAGACAGTAAAGTTCGCGGACGGGTTTATGCACACCTTGGAAAGCCTAAGGGAACGTTTGGTTTCGCTAGTTCGTGTTTTCGGGTCGGGTTCTTGAACCAAACTAAATACTTGGAGACCAAGGAATTTAAACCTATAAAAAGTTATTAGGTTATGTAAAATCATATCATCATCGAATATCATACCACAAGTTTTACATCAAAACCTAGGGTTTACCCATTTAGTGGGAAACCACCATTATCATCTTCTTTGTAATATGAGTAGCTAAATCCTTTGTTGAATAAGGATGAATTCAATGTTCTAAGCGTTAAGATTTATTACTAATACAAACTTATTGAGAGTTTTAATCATCATCGTTTGTTTTCACTATATTTAAGGTTTATGATTGATTTCTAGATTATTCAAGTATACAATTGGATTAATCTATTGATCATTCTATTGCTAGTATATGGTTAGGATATCCGTGTAATTGTTAAAAACCCTTACACAAGTAGAAAACGTGAGACCTCTCAGAGGGATTCTGTAGAGCAATCGTGTGTGAAGACAACACTAGTAAGTGGACCTTGCACTAAGAGTCTAACTGCTAGGAATAACCTAAGTTCACATAACTTAAGGCTTCCGATTGGGTTACACCTTGAGTGCGTTACTACTTGGTGGTTCAGTTGGATATAACTTGATATACGAGCGTTTCGGTATTAAGTTATATAAAGATATTTGGGGATAACACTGCTCTAGCTGTTATTCTACGGTTGGTGATGAATGATTCTTACAAACGATAGATAAGTATTCTAATCCTGTTAAGGCTTGGTAACGGCGAAGGATTCCTTAATCATCCATTTCTTCTTATTGTATTTATAATTATCTTACAACCAAAACCCCTTTGTTATTTAATTTATTTTGCTGATCAAATAACCTATCAACTACACAGCTCTCTGCGGGAACGATCTCTTACTATCGCTATGTTACCAGTTAATTAGTGGGAAATATATTTATTAGTTAGTTGTGCCTACGACACAGCCCATCAAATTTTGGCACCGCTGCCGGGGAGCAGTCGCTAATTGATTTGTTATTTGTTTAGCTTGTTTTTATTTTTGTTTTGATTTTTTTTTCTTGTGACTCGTCATGTTTCCTTACGGAAATGACATGTACGGAGCACAAGATTACAAATACAACAGTGGTAATCAATATGGTTTTCAATCTCATCCATATGACAATTACCAACCATCCTATGGGTATAATTAAAACCAATATTTTGGTTATGATCAATATCCCACAGAACCTTACGGATATTCTCATACATGTCAACAACCTTATGACGGGCATGTAAGTGAACAATCACAAGGATGGAAGGATATTTATGCTTCTGATCAGTTTTTTTCTAGTAATGTGCAGATGAAAAGTTATGATACCGAATCAAAACCTATTCCTTTTTATCGTGCTTTTCCTTCACTCTTTCCAAAACAAGAGACACAGACTAAGCGTGTTAATGTCAGAAATTTTTTTAAGCAATACGAGCAGCTAGAAAAATCTGGAGCATCAAAAGAGACTCTTCAAGAAATTGATAGAGCCATATGAACCGAACTTCAACTTGTTGGGATATGGAAGACGATGAAATTGACGGAGATTCCGATGAAGATGAACAACCTCTCGAAAGTCTTTGCAACAGTGATACGATTATTCCAACTCCGGATCATAATAAAGATCTTTCGCCTATTCAAAAGGAGGAGATTGGGTATGACGTATCTATTGTTATAAATGGTGTAACGTACTCAAATGAAGAAATTAGAAGTTGCATCAATGAACTAGATGTTTTAGAAGAGGATTTCAATCTCGATGACGAGGTTGTTGAAGAGATGAAGATTGAAAATGAAACCGAATTGATTGAAGTTGTGGAAGACCCAATTGAGCTAAATAATAATAGTCCAATAGAGGACCACAATATACTTGAGGTAAATAATTCACTAGAGATTATTACGAATGAGGATCCGAAACAAGGTTTATCTAATCCTTTGAATAATTATATATCTATTGATACTTTCCATCCAATTGAAGTACCTTCTCAAAGAGTTGTTAACCCAACTTAAGAAAATACCTCACTTGGGGTTGGAGTTGTGTGATTGTAAAGTTTTAATTATTTTTCTTCTAAGTATCCACCACTTGATGTTTTTGATTCGAGTATTGTGCAGGTTCACCAAGCTGGGGAACCTTTTGAAGTTCCTGAATGTTATGTTCTCTATCCACTTCCGAGTGTAGAAAGGACCAAGTGTGGGGGAAACTTAAATAATGTGATAGATTCAATATTTATATTTTGTGCTAACGTTTTTGTGAAGCTGTTATTTGAACTGCAGATTGTTATTTGGAAGGATTACCAAATTTTCAGATTGTTGGTGTACGGACGATAACAATAACGTCGGGTGACAACGTTAAACCAAGCGCTTAATGGGAGACAACCCATCGGTTTTGTATTTATATTCCTTTTGTTTTTAGTTTTATTAGTTTTTCATATCATATATTGCAGTCCCATCTTAGATTTGACAAAGTCCTATATCTATAATGAAATTTTTGACGAAACTATTTCCGTCAGAAAATTCTGACTACGCACTTGTTACGAAAACAACTCTCGAGACTTCATATGGAGTCCGATTTGAGTGGTTGACCCCAAATTTTAAAGAGGACAGACTCACCTTTCTTTGACAAAAAGAAAATGAATTCGGAGTCTGTTAAGTTGGAGCGATAGGCCTGGACATTTGAGTTTCGGTATTTTTCTAGAACTTTTTCAGATTGCATGTCTGTCAGTCCGGAGGCCATAAAAGTCATACAGTTTATGGGGGAGTAGTTAAGCATGTTTGGATTGCATAAAAATAAATAAAAAAATAATACTCTTTGATTTCTTGCATTCTTGAGACTTCATATTTTGGAGTTAATATTGAGCTATTTAGGATGACACTCTAAACCTTTTAAGGTTGAAACAGTTCTTACGGCTATAGATTAAGTTCAATTTATTGCAATCCTTAAATATATACGTTCATAATTGAATGCGAAACTAAGTTATGGTAGTCGTTTGAAAGATTCATCCTCGCTATTAATCATTATTGAATCACTTTTTTTATTTTATTTTGCAGTTTTATGTTTCTCTAAAGTGATTTGGTGGGATCCGGATACTGCCGTGGATGTTGTAGCAAGGTAATCATTGGTTGAGCATATAAAATCCCCTTAAGACAACTGTCTTACACTCATAAAGAGTGAGCCGAAAAAAGTGGAAAAAAAAACATATATAAGGCTCCTCTTCTTTTATCGACATTAATAAATGATAAATCCGGAATTTCGGACTAATCATAGTCGATAAAAACAAAAAACATATTATCATTATATAGCAAGTCAAAAGACTATTGATGAGGTTCTTGACACTTTGATAGCAGTATGTGTGAAACGTTGTCCCTGTCTCTGTTGCCTAAGCAAGCGTGGAATGCAGGATCCAAGGAAACTATTAAGTACTTGTTGAAAAGGAACATGCGCTTAGAGTATCTAATCATGTGGTAAATTTAAATGGGTGCTTCTCTCAACTATTACACTATAAATATATATCCATTGACGACGTTCATACAAGTATTGTAGGTAACATCTTTCACTTTAGTTAACATTTGCACAATTCACTTTTTTATTTCAGTATGCGAATGTTGTGGCAAATGCAACAAGTACGATGACTGTCTTAGTAGAGTTTTTGCAATCAGGTTGAATGTCACGCAAAAGTAATTACTTATATGTGATGATTGGAATGTATGTGGGATGTTTACAGCTAATGAACATATGCAAGCTAATTATTTGGCTTCTTGCTTTGTGTCTATCCTTAGTAATTCTTACAAGGCGAAAATTGGAGTAGGTTTTGTGGGTATACCTCTTTTAATCCCTCACGAGACTATAACTCGTCCACTAGGGACTCCTAGGGGTTTAAAGGCATGTTATTCATGCTAATAGTAACCGTATCCTCACGACATGGAGTTGTTGTATTTATGATTAGTTTTATTTAGTTTGCTCAAGGACTAGAAAAAGCTAAGTGTATGGGAATTTGATAATTGCATAATTCATATGATTTTAGTGTCCATTCCATACTTTCTTTAGCTATTATTCTTGCATATTTTCGTATTATTACTTTGGTTTTCTATTATTTGTCTCGATACAAAGTTCTGAAAAGATCTAGGAAGAGAAGTATTCCAAGTATCCAAGTACCCAAGTCAAAGAGAAGTGGAAGAAGTGCGACGAAAAGGAGCAAAATGCTCAAAATCAAGAGAAGGTACAAAGACCAATCTTAACTCATTCAAATGAAGTATTTCTCATTATCATCTTGAAAATAATTGAAAGATAAAAATAATTCAAAAATAATGAGGTCATTCCGAGTTCGGATGAAGAAGTTGTGGCCAAAACAAGCTTTTATTGAATACCGAAGACAGTAAAGTTCTTGGACGGGTTTCATACTTTAATTCCGAAAATATGCTGGAATTTGAAGTTCGCGGACTGGGTTCGTGTACTTAGCAAGTGGAAAACATTTATGCGCACCTTTGGAAACCCTAAAGGCACGTTTGGTTTCACTAGTTCGTGTTTTCGGGTCGGGTTCTTGAACCGAACCAAATACTTGGAGACCAAGCAATGTAAACCTATAAAAAGGTATTAGGTTATGTAAAATCATATCATCATCGAATCTCATATCACAAGTTTTATATCAAAACCTAGGGTTCACCCCTTTATGGGGAAACCACCATTATTCATCTTCTTTGTAATATGAGTAGTTAAATCCTTTGTTATTAAGGATGAATTCAATTTTCTAAGCGTGAAGCTTTATTATTAATACAACCTATTGAGAGTTTTAATCATCATCATTTGTTTTCACTGTATTTAGGTTTTATGATTGATTTCAAGATTATTCAAGTGTATAATTGGATAAATCTATTGATCATTCTATCGCTAGTATAAGGTTAGGATATCTGTGTAATTGTTGAATAACCCTTACACAAGTAGAAAACGTGAGACCTCTGAGAGGGATTCTGTAGATAAATCGTGTGTGAAGACAACACTAGTAAGTGGACCTTTCACTAAGAGTCTAACTGCTAGGATAAACCTAAGTCACATAACTTAAGGCTTCCGATTGGTTTACAGGCTTCCGATTGGGTTACACCTGGAGTGCGCTACTACTTGGTAGTTCAGTGGGATAGAACTTGATATGCGAGTGCTTCGGTATCAAGGTACACAATGATATTTGTGGATAACACTGCTCTAGCTGTTATTCTACGATTGGTGATGAATGATTCTTACGAACGATAGATAAGTATTCTAATCCTGTTAACGTTTGGTAACGACGAAGGATTCCTTAATCATCCCTTTCTTCTTATTGTCTTTATAGTTATCTTACAACCAAAACCCCCTTGTTATTTACTTTATTTTGCTGGTCAAATAACCTATCAATTACACAGCTCTCTGCGGGTACGATCTCTTACTACCGCTATATTACCAGTTAACTAGTGGGAAATATATTTATTAATTTGGTGTGCCTACGACAACCCATCAATGAGCTCTTTCATATCAACCATGTTCTTGTTCAACATAACTAGTTCAAATTAACTAGTTAGAGAGTTGTTCAATTGCTTAGATCTTATAGAAGTATACAAGACACAATTGAAGCAAAAACAATTTGATTCTCTCGAATCGATTCATGAACTTTATAGCCAAGGTTTGCAAACTTGCATTCCTTAGTTTATATAAGTATAAGTTCACGAATAATCGTTTTTAGAAATAACCAACTTAAGTATGCGGACTGAGATCGCGAACTTAAGTACCCGTAATAAGTTTGTAAACAATTCAAAAACTCCAGCATATTTTCTCGGGACGAGAACCTCCAACGGTTCGCGGCCTGGGTTCGCGGACTCTGTTCGGGTTTTCCTGATCAACAAAGTACGCATACTTTGGTTCAATCAATAAGGACTTATACATGTATGTGTTTCCACACAATGCTTATATCCAACATTGGTTATATAATCTAAACTCTCATTTCAATCATTGAAACATTCTTATAGGACGTTATATAGTTGTTATTCACAAACTATTATTCGTCAAAGTCATTTTCAAGTGATTGAAACATAACATGACTTTTGTCACTAGGTAAAGATGAACTTGGACAAAGCGAAAGCTTACCAACACATATTTCGAGAAATATATAAGCGAGATAAACTCGGCTCGAAATAGCAAATGTGTATAATCAAAGTCTATATAGCAAAACGACTTTTGTCTCAAGATAGGAGATAGAGTAGACAGACTTTTGAGCGATAGATAAGTTCAAGTCTCCACATACCTTTTAGTCGATGAAGTTCCACCAGTTCCTTGAGTAGTTCTTCGTCTTTTGTGATGATCGACATGGAGTTCTTGAGCTCAACTACACTTTCTATCCTAGTCCGAGACTAGATATAGTAGACTAGAAATCCAGACTTATAGTTTTGATCACTAACATTGACAAACATGCTTGAGATAGCAACGCATGCGAGTTCGATCGAGCAGTGCTCTAACAATGAGGCTATATACAGATGTCAAGATTATGTTATCTAGAGTTAGGAATCAGAGTGTAATGTTTGATGAAAACAAGACTTTGGATATGTAAGTTAGTTGTAACTGATAGAACTGTATATTGTTAGAATCTTATAGAGTTGTGTTGCATCATGTTTGTGCATCTTGTCTTGTGTTGGTGCATTAGTGTTCTTGACCTATGCAAAGGCTTGGACTTAAACCATCATGTCTAGTCAGATACCTGACTGAAGCTGTTCTATCTGACTCAGCTATCTGACTAAGTTGACTAATTAACCAGATTTGACTCAGTAGACCTTGACCGATTTGACTCAGTTGACCATTGACTTGAACTTTGACTAGACTTTAACCTTGACTTACGTTGACCGTTAGTTTCCTTTGACCGTCAGTTTATATGTTGGTTGACTAGGATGAACCTTATTTCCTAAATTGGTGTTCTGGACCCCTTACGGTCACCTTTGGTTCCTTCTACAAAGAGGTAGATATTCATAAGAGCTATTGAATGTGCTATAGAACCAACCAAATCGAATTAGTAAACCTTTGATATGATAGAGGTAGAGATTGAAAGGAGTGTATAACCACAAATGGGCTTAGAACTATTAGATAGTTCACTTATATTATATTGGAGAATTGTATGAGATTATGATATGAGCCTTGTATGATCCTTTTGGCTAATTTATTAGAGTGCTCGTGTGATTAACAGTTAGTCTTTATTAATAACGAACGATTCAGAGGATGAACTAGTGGATTGTGGATTTCAAGGTAGGCGTGGTTTGCCTTCAATATCAGGTGGAAACTTTGTACCCTTCTTGTAATCATTGCATGAGTTTTCTTTCTATATGCGAGCATGATGTGCACTTACTTTTTGTGAGAATATCGGCGTGTAATTGGATGGGTATGTTGTCTACGTAATATGCGTTGTTGGGTTTTCAAAATTCTATATTTAATTTATGCTGATTAGGAGTTGGTTTAGATTCCAATTATTTATTGTTATAGGGGGTCGGGATCCCAAGTATTACCTTTTATAATTTTCTTGTGGGAATCCATTCGTTGCATATTATTATTGATTGTAAAATCTTCAGGACTTGTATGGTAGTTCTGGAATCACAGCTTGTGAAATTGTGAGGATGGCAGCTATTACTGGAGTCTGGAGTTATTTTACTGACGCTTTTCTCACTAGAAGCGCGAAGTGAAAATGACACATTTTTGGTTTGTTCTAACATCACTTTTATATATCATCTGGTGGTGTTCTTTCACCAACATTGTTAATTTAATTACAATATCAGAGAAAGTGGAGTTAGCATGACCTTTCTTTCATGAATATTATATTTTGATGTTTGTTGATTGCTTAGTGTTTAATGTGGTGTGTGTTTGCGTGATTTCCCAGCGAGGAGTGTCTGTGGTTTTCCCATGGCTCCTTTCTAAGTCTTATTCAGCACGGGAAGTGTAAATATTATATAGCACGGGAAGTGAAATATAGCTACTTCAGCACGGGAAGTGTAAATAGTATTACTTTTTATTTTGTATGGTAAATTTATGTTTTATTCAGCACGGGAAGTGTAAACATTATCTGTGAGGTATCTGGGGGAATTACTCTAACGCGTGTTACGCACGTTGATTGTTTAAGTTACCGTTCCTTAGAACCATGAGCATGTTAGTGATTATTTGAAAGTTATACGTTTCCATTGGACACCACTTTGGGGTGATGTGATCATTCGTTCCCATTTCAGTTTCGGTAATCAGAAGCAATGGTGGGCGTGAAGATATTCGTTTTCGTAGCTTAAAGATTTTAGCGATGTAAGAGATGTTGTGAATCTTTTATATATATGTATTCTATATTTATTCTTTAAAACAATATATTAATATATTCATATCACTCGAGATATTTGTCATTTTTATAATATCGGAGAGTTTGGGTTTTGTTATTAGCACTTTATGTAATTATGATTCTTAGAATCGGTAGTCTAGGTTTGATGCTTCAATTAGGTTGCAATCCTATTAGCTAAGCAGGTGATTAGGTTGGGGCGTCACAATATGTATGAACCTGTACTTCGCGATCCCAAAGTGAAGTCTTCGAAGTCTCACCCTTGTTCTTGAATAACAGAAAAAGTGGAAAACAACGTACGCATCTCCCATACAGTTTTTCAAAGGGATAATCTTTATAGCTAGATGAATCATCTTTTATATTGAATGACCAATCCTAGGTTTCTTGAAATTGAAGCAAAGATTTTCTTAAAGTTTCAAGCAATTGCAAGGTTTACTAATACTTGTCTTTTAATAAAACAAAATTAATTAGAACTTGAGTTACGAAATTGTAACTATATCACATGGGTAAGAAACTAGCCAAAATATGGCAATAGATTGCATGTGGAAGAGTAACCACCTCGTTTAGGAGAGTAAACATTAAAAACTTGACTAAAAAAAATACTTTATTAATGATTGTGAGTTTGAGTTCGCGAACACACGCGAACTCAATGTTTCAAAAAAAGTTCATGAATCTTTCTCACTTCTATCCCCAAAATTAACTTTTAGCCGCACTTTTTTAGTTTTAATAAATCACTCATAATTTCGTAGTGATTCTTCGTTCGTTGGATTCATATTTTCATTTAATTCAAGACGATGAAATTTTTAAGATTAATGGGTATTCTCACTAAAAACACCAGGCTCAATTATCATTGGGTGTATATACAAATGTATTTTACCGTCATAGATTTTGATCCACTGAATGAGCACTTTGCTACAATAAGAAAAATAGATAGATACAGATCAATGGAAACGAGTTCTAAAGGAATGACCGATCTTTTTTACTTACCTAGATGAAGCTTCTTCATATTGATGTATTCATGTGATCTTCAATTCTTCATCTGTTTCCTATGACTTGAATACTTAATCTATTTCATGCTAAAGTTGACTTTAGTAGAACAGTATCAAGAAATAGTTTTGGCACCTAAAATATGATAACATACTTGACATACGAAGGTATGTGGGTTCAAAAGAGCATTCACTCCATCAGATGTGATAGTGTGATTATATGTGAAGTATGACTTCTTTAGAATTATTAATGGGATTCTGTTAGCTTTATTATGAACTGTGGTGTATCAGAACACTCTTGATGAAAGTTACCTATCTGAATGTGGAAGTGGATCTCTTCCTATAAGAATAAACCGGATTTTCTATATCCCTATGTGAAATGAGATAGTCCAGCATTGCCAAAATAGACAAAACAACACGAACTTGGCACTGCCCAGAAAGATATCATTTGTGGAAGTTATGATGAAGTAAACTAAACGATGGAAGTCCAAAATGCCGCGTTTACTAACTATCAAGTAGTTCTGGTAATTTCTCACTAAGGAAAGGTTCAATACCTCATGGACACCTTTTGATTATAGTGGTATTTCTAGCTTTCCGAAGACTGATTTTATCGAGATTTCATTCATGTAGAGGATTGTTGGAGAAAATTAACTTTTTAATAAATAATTCTATGGACCTGTGAGTCACTAAGGTTCACTGAGTATTTTCATTATCGTGAATGAAATATTACCTTTAGTCCCACATATATGATAAACTAGCAGGGAGTTAGTCAATTGAGATTTCAAATGAATTTTGGAGAGTCTCCTAATGTCTCTTGTTATTGGTTAAAGACTTTTTTTGAAGTAATTTAAATTCCCTGGAACTCCATGTTATTGGATTAGCATTTAGTAAGAGTCACTCCAACACCCCTGTTATTCGAAGGACTCGAGAATTAAAAGTCATTGGTTTGTAATTTTTAGAGATTTGGGGAGACTTTTTTTTTATGAAAATAGGCATGGTGGAAATCTCTCATCAAGAGGTGATATTTTGGAGACTTGGAAATTTAGGGAATATTTGTTTTTGAGAGTATGACCAATTTTTTTTCTCTTTTTTTGTTTGATTTGACAACCAAGGGACGAGCGTTTGCGCAGTAATACATCCGACCTCATCTGAATATATTGGACATCTCCTCTATTTTCTTTTTTTCCCTCATGTATACCGAACGAGCTTTCTCTTGTCACTTCAAAGGACATCTCTTCTGATAAAACAACGAAAAGATGCTGACCAACGATGAGATAACATAGCAAATAAAAATATGATGGATGATTGAAAACTTAGGCATAGGACAAGAATAAGATTTATCTGACAATGGAAAATATTTTACTAGGTATTCATGGTACTTTTATTAACAGTATAACGTGCATAAAAAAAATCAATAGATGTTTTAAAATTTTAATTAGATATCATACATTTTTTTGTCTTTATAAATCACAGAGACTCTTTACAAATCTCGTTTTTTTTTTGTCTCTATCTCCAAAATACTCTCTGAGAATCACTAGAAATCTTTAGATTTTCAGAGAATCTCCAGGAATCATTCAAATAAAAAATCTATGGAAGTCTATAGAAATCCATTTTGACTATCCCCTGTTGAAAGAGGAAGGTTCTCTTCTCTGTAATATTAGAATTCTTGGAATCCCAAGTATGACCCTTAATCAACACATTTTTGTACGAGAAGGGGATTTAAGTAATGACCAGTATTAATTTCACACACCCACTCACCTTAAGGGGCCGGGCTTAGGTGTGCGAGTGGGTTGGAGTGGATTCAACCAAGATCCATCTTTTTGGAAAAAATAAGAACCATCATTCGGGGCATACAAGAAAGTTTTGGGGCATACTGAATAAGATAAAAACAGGATTGGAAATAGTGTTTTTAGGGTATCTCTTATCCAACCTATTTTCATAAATGTTAAAATACCTCTGAATAATTAGTGTTTAATTAATTGATTAGTTATTAATGATTGTATTTAGGATAGAGTTTAATTTAGGATAATAATTTTCTTTTTAAATAGATTGAGTGAGTAGAAAAAAGAAGAGGAGGAAGTAGGAAAAAAAACTTTTTTTTTCTTTGAGATATTTGTGATTGTTGATAGATGTGTGATCCAAATTCGATTGAGGAAGGTGAATCTTCATCACCTAAAGATATGAAAATACATATCAATTACGATGGAGATCCGGAGATGGCTTATTTGTTGGACTATGAAAATTATTTTACCCAAACTCAACTTCTTTCTCAAGCTCAAGATGATGACTTTTTGGAGCCAAATCCCGAAGATGAGTACATGGATGAGGAACCCAATGATAATAATACATACTTATGGTTGTAAACGTTGTTTAATGTCCGTTTTGTAGCTTGAATTCACCAAAAGTTTTGATTTTTGTATGTAGTTCGGCGCAACAGAGTTAGGTTCGGCAGATAATTTATATGTCGAACCTTGATAAATAAGAACAGTTCGGTTTGTACGATTGAATTCTTTATAATCCGAACTGTCATAGAATTATTTTCGCGCCAAATAAATTCCATGGTTAGGCTTAAAGAGGATGTGCTAATATTAGCCGAACCACATACAAAAATATTTATGATTTACAGTGTAATGTTCGGCTCACACGTGTTCCAACCGAACATATTATTATTGTTTTGATAAAACACAAGTCTAATGGTTCGGATTATAATATTAGTCCCCAATAAGCCGAACGCATATATGATAAGTAGTTCGATTTTTCAAGTCAAACACGAATGAGCCGAACTTCAAAGATCGTCTTTCAAATAGTGTTGTGAATGAGCCGAACCTAACCCCAAACGATAGTGAAGTCTACTAATGGAGAACATCAATGTCCAAATTAAACTCATTCAAATCAGTGAGATATTATCGTCATCTTCAAGAGAGTGAAAAGACGAAAACAACGCCAAAAGAATGAGGCCATTCCGACATCACACGAAGAAGTTATGGCAAAAATAAAATCTAAAAACTTGAGTGTACAAAGATAAGTTCGGATGATAACTCATCATCACGAGTTAGCCGAACCTGAAGCCTACAAATCAAGATTTTCGAAGTGTTTACAGAGATAAGTTCGGCTTAAAATTAATCTAATCGAGTCAGCCGAACCTTACAACCACCTGGGGTAAATTTCATTTGTCAGGTTCGGCCGGAAAAGGTTGGAAAGGTATTAGCCGGACCTGACACTGTTACGGGACATGTTTGGACGCAAAATTGACTTTTATCTCAAGGAGAACGGTTTCGGAAGGATTTTAAAGCCTAACTTTGAGAGCTATATATAAGAAAATCCTTAAGAAGAGATCTTTCAATCTTTATCATCTCTTTACACCACATTTTATCATTCATATTATCTTCCACATCATAAAAAATACATCCAAAGGTCTAAAACGTCATGCATCAATTTTGAGAAGAAAAATCAAGTTAGAGGTTCGCAAGCACCACCATATTCATCATCCTTTCCTCCCCCTCCACTACCATCTTCATCATCACCTCATACTACACACTTATTTTCATCATTATCATCCTCTTGTTCTACAGGCAAACATCCACCCGTGTCATTTCTCCTTTTCCCTGCATGTAAGTTTTTGGTGCCACCACCTCGAGGTTTGGGAGTTTTTGAATTAAAAGGAGTCACTTCTATTCTTCTCCTTTTAAGCTTATCTTTGAATTTTCCTGGATGGGTGCTAAAACAAATGATACACCTTAATTAATTTTCCAAAATAAATAAATATGACTCTACTAAACAATGTGATATGTCACCTATAAATGGACAAGTTTATAGGAAGCTATTAGCCATACACAGAGTAAAGTTCGGCACATTCGATATTTATAAAAACAAGTCGAACAATGTGCCGAACAATGTAAGATGGATTATTCAAGTTTGGATGATTATCATAAAAAATATTTATAAGCCGAACATGTAGGTTCGGTTGATTCGATATTCAAAATACAACATGTTTTTCAGCCGAACTGTTAAAAAAAAAAGTTCGGCTGATGAAATTTAAACTATATAAGGGTATTATAGTAACTTAAGCATCACTAGAACACCCCTTATCATCTTGCATTGGATGTCATAATAAGTCTGTATGCATCAAAATTTTCATGTATGCCTCGAATGAGGGTTCCAAAATAATTTTAAATAGTTTTAAAGGAATTTAGAATCAAAATAATTTTTTTCTTAATTGTTTTGCTTAATGGAGGGTTTATGACCCGTCAGTAAATCTTTTACATAGTAAAATTAAGATTGGTAGATGTTGGGGCTTAATATATCGGAATGCGTTCATTTTTAATAGAAACGTGGAGCTTCCTAAGATGAACATGTTTATTGAGAAAAATATAAGGGGATTCTCCCTCGATTAAAAAAAGAAAAAAGAAAGTTACTGTATAACTTAGTTGCATGCAACCCTTGTATAAGAAGATAAGCCCTGAAAAATACTAATTAAAATACAGTAACTTCTAATTTATATACACTTAGATTGTGTATGCACTACATAACCGTGAAATGCTATCTTCTACGGCAGTGCAACCAAACATACATAGAGATAGACTTTTGGTCAAGCTAGGAAACTTGTTTGCATGTTCCGGCAGGTTGTTAAAATCTCTTGAATGAGATGAAAAACATTCTTTCATCTTGAAGCTTGACTGATTGTTCACGTTACGTCTTGTTCCTCATCTTAATCTTCGTCCTCATACATTTCTGGTCATTGACAGCTTGTTTGACTAATAATATTGAAAATATATACTTGTAATAGCTTGCAAGTTAGGTCCAATGAAGTAGACTGTAGTACGTTCCCTCCACATATATCGTTATCAATTACACCACAAAACTTGTCTGTTTATCATTCAAAACCAACAAGAAAATGGGATATCGAATTTATTTGCTGACAAACATATTGAATTCTTTTAGCCAAAGAATCGATGATGATGTGGCCGATGATGTTCATTGATTCTTGATGCATTTGTAAAAATCGCAAAGAAAAAATGCAACTAAAAAAGGATTAATATCATCGGCTACATCACCATTAATACTTCGTGGAATAGCATCTGTAGTTGCTCAAGTGGTGCGTGAGATAACAGGCTGTTATTGTTTTGACCATCATTCTTCAAGCATGATTGCTAGCTGACAATTTTCAAAGAGAAAGCACTACATGGCTTAAATCAACACGATGTTCATGCCCTTGAGTAAGGACATGCAAGGATAACCCAACAAAAGCTTAGTAAAAGTGGTTTGGGAGCAAAGAAGATCCGTTTTAAGTCTTATGGGCTAGATTAGATAAAAAGCGTTGTCTGTTATTTAACACTATTTCCTTTCTAGATATATCTCGTATTTCAACTAGTAGCGAGATAGTTTCGTTGAAATATCAATGAAACAAAATAATAGTTCCAGAACTGTTGTTTCTTTCAGCTCTGTCGGTCTTACCGAGTTGAAACCTCTGTTTCTTTTGTGTTTCTCTTTTAGTAGTGTATTAATTCATATTTCCAAGTTCACCTAAACTTAACTAATTACTATTAACTAAAAGAGAACCCATCTGCATAAACAAAATTCTAATTGTCCCCTTTTAAAAATCAGCGAAGATCAATCTTTTATGCAACCTAATACAGACGGCACCGATTAGTCATTAAATAAAGCCCTGAGATGGTTATCCAAATCCATGTACAAGTGCCTCAAATCTTTATTTAATTTGGTTGTTTGTTAATAATATCAATTAATAATTTGTTTAGCTTTATCTGATTCTAAATAAACAAATAAAGTAAACCTAGGATCAATTGATGCTTAGCAGTTTTCAAGTGCTTTGTTTATATTATCAAATTTCACATCAAGAAGTTTTTGTTTAATGTTGGATTTTTTAGAGCCGCCCCATTTAGCACTCTTTTTTTTCTTTTTCTTTTTTATAGAATTTAGCATTAAACTTCAATCGGTTAAAATAAGCAGAAAATTGGTTAAAAAGACCAAAATCAACAATTCCTGGGTGAAACGGGTATGTAAAATTTGATACTGTTTAAATGGACGACAATGTAAAAATAGTCAGGATGTAAACAGTTTCATCCTACCAATTTTCAAATGTTTTTTCTTATTTTTAATTTATATCAGGATGCATCCAGTTTCATCCTTCCTCTTTTTTAAGTTTAAGCAGGATGAATCCAATTTCATCTTCCTATTTTTTTGTGTCCATTTCACCCATACTAATTTTTATTCGTCCATTTGAACCATGTTTTAAAAATATTTGGACAAATGACCCATTTTCCGTAATATAAGTTACTCTCTTCTAGTATGTGCTACATATATTTATTCTTTTAACAATACAGAGTAGGCTCTCCCCCTGAGATCGTCACTTGGAGCATATCCTATGGATAGTCTCCATTTGAAGACTAACTCTTTCATAATGAAAGACCGCTCGTCCAGATGAACGAGTTAAGCCATTTGGGAAAATAAGAAATAGACACTACACGGAAGAAAGTCTCCCGTTTATAAAAAAAAATCGAAATAGACGGGGATAGTCCCCCGTCCAAAAAAAAAAGCAAAAAAAAAAAACCCTTGTCCCCCGTCTAGTGTTACACTCCCAACCACTCGTTCATCTGAACGAGTGTATGAACGGGTCTGGGGGGAAAATGGGGTAAAGACTATCCATAACAGCCTCTAATCTTCTCAAATTGGTAGTGCATTCCTTCACTTGAAAGAGTGACACTAACCATAGGATTTTCTCTTAAAAGATTACATGCATCCGGAGATGGGCTACATAGGTAGGGGTGTAAATTGGGTCGGGCCGGACAGCTAGACCTGATTATTAAATGGGACGGTATAGGGCGGGCCAGAACATCTCTTAACCATGAAATTAAAAAGGCCGGGCGGGCAGGGTTATTTATCTACAGTTAATACCCATGGCCTGCCCAAGCCTGTTTTGTAATTTGGACTCGGGCGGGTAGGGCCGGGAGGGCCTTGAACATTACAAATATATATTGCTAAAAATAAAAAAAAAAGTAATGTAATAGTACACAAGTTTTACTTAAAATTAATAATCAAATACGAGATTGAGATGGGAACAAGATAAACCAAACTTCCTATAAAAAAAAATTTGGAATTGAATCATCAGAAAAGGAAACTACCTTAGATTTTGCTCAATATTTTCTCCATATGATTCCTACAGAATAAAAGTTAAGAAATATATACGAGAACAATGAGGGTTGGACTGTATTAAGTATATGTACCCAAGTATTTTCTAGGATAAAAAAATATGAGAATAGTCGCTTAGGCTAAGCAAATGGATAACATTGACGGTCTAATAGGGGCGGGTAACATTGACCGGCTAATAGAAGGGTATTGGGCCGAGCACGAAAAATTGACTTGTTGCATGTGCCGCCCTCTTATCTAAATGGGACCAGCCCGCAATGGGCCATAGGCACCCATGGGCTATCATGGGACAAGGCGAACGGTATTGGGCCTTGGGCTGTCGGGCAAAATTTACACCCCTATGCATAGGATAGATATCCGTTCAACCGACGCCTAGTCATGCTGAGTTGAACCAGATACCTCTCATGTCCTGCACTGACAGTAGATATCCGTTCAAGCGATTCCACATCATGCTGAAGCAGTGCAAGCCACTTGTTGTCTTGCTCTTGCATGCTATACTAATAGACGTTACAAAAAAGAAAACGATAACACTTATTTTTCGTTGGAACAAAAAGGAACGCATAGATGTGAAAATCTTAAAATCTAGATCCAAAACCATATTAGCAAAGTTTTGGGGATACACGTATATAGAATTGTTAGCAAAGACAAAAAGCAAAACAAATAGTGCAATGATTATGAGATTAGATCATCTTAAAGATCAAATAGAATACGGTGAATATGGGGAGTTACGTGTCACGTATACATCCAAATGTTGCAAAAATAATTGTGATTAATTAATGAAATTTGGTGGAGCCGCTGTTGCCCTCGTCTCCTTGAACAAAAATGTGTACAACATTCGATCTAGTAATTATTTAGGCATCCTTCGAGTCACCCCAATGCTTTTGTGCTGATCAGATCACCGCACTAGGATGATCGTTGGGTTTGTGCGATGGGCTTGCTGAAATGATCGGCTAAGCCTTCTGAGTGTGTTATCAAAACAGTTGAAAAGAAGGAAATATTGCAAAATGGTCATAGTATTAGGATTCGATTTCTTACTTATCCCTCCATACATATTTTTAAATTTTGCCTTCATTGTAATTGTTTTGAGGTGGTGCTATTTATAAGTGGCGATGCCGTCACTTACACACTGTTACACCGTATTCAGGATCATTACATCATATTCAGGTTCGTTGCACCGCATTCATCCAAAGGGTTCACTGCTTCCCTCTGAGGTTTAGCGAAGATTCTAAAAAACCTAAAACTCCTATGATTTCGGACCCATTATCCTTAGCAATGCTCTTTACAAAATAGTTGCAATACTTATATTTAATAGAACGAAACCTTTTTTAGATAACCTAATATCGCAAAATCAGTCTGCTTTCATACAAAAAACACAAATAACTGATAATATTATAGTAGCTCATGAAATTCTATATATAATGAAAACTAGTAAAAGAAAACGTAGTCACATGGCTCTGGAATTAGATTTATCTAAAGCTTTCAATAGGTTGGAATGGGATTTTATTATTAAGATTTTAGAGTTATTAGCTTTTTCGTCTGATTTCTGTAATTTAATTTATGCTTGTTAGTATTAAGATTTTAGAATTATTAGGTTTTCCGTCTGATTTCTGTAATTTGATTTATGCATGTATCTCCTCTGTGTCTTATGTTGTTCTTGTGAATGGAATACTTGGAGAAACTTATTATCCATCTAGAGGAATTAGATAGGGGGTCCTTTATCCCCTACAATTTTTATTATTTGCATGGAAGCATCAAAATTATTATTGCATGCCGGGAAACTTGGTGATATATCTTGTGTAAAAGTTACAAAGAATAGTCCCTCTGTTTCGCACTTATTTTTTTGCTGATGACTCTTTTCTTTTTACCTCAGCAACCATAGTACAGACTAGGAATTTGCTAAACTATTTAAAAATCTTTAGTGAATCATCAGGTCAGCTTATAAATTATCAAAAGTCAGGAACATACGTTAGTAAAAAAATTGAATAAACATTGTAACTTACTTGCTAGAATCCTTAGAGTCAGTAGAATCACTAAAACCGATACTTATCTAAGCACCCCTCTCTTCTTCAATAGAGCCAAAACTTTTAATTATAAGAAAATGCTAGATAAGGTGTACAATACAGTTCAAGGTTGGAAAGCAAAACTCATTTCGCTGGCAGGGAGAACTAGTTTAGTTAGTTCAGTCACTAGTGCTACGCCAATTTACCAAATGATGTGTTTTGCTTTACCAAATAAGACTTTAGATAGACTTAATGCCCTACAGAGAGATTTCTGGTGGAAAAAAATGATAGAAACAAAGGTATTTATATTAAAGCTTGGGATTCAGTATGTACTAGTAAAGCGTATGGGGGTTTAGATCTTGAAAACCCCCATAAGTTTAACCTAGCCCTGTTAACTAGACTAGCTTGGAGATTACTAGAAAACCCTAACAAACTTTGGAGTATTATTCTGAAATGTAAATATTTTCCTAAAAAAGATCCCCTGAATTATAAAAATAAGTCAGTTAGATCTTGGGTTTGGACAAGCATATGCAGAGGAATAGAAGTCCTTAAGGAAAATCATAGCTGGGAAATAGGTAATGGGGAAAATATTAACTTATGGCATGATAAATGGTTACCAAATGGTAATTTTCCTAAACCTAGGGGAGATGTCAGTAATACACAGTTCAAAAAGGTTGTTCATATCATCGATAACAATGGTAATTGGAATAATAACCTTATTGAACACTTGTTTGATAGTAATACAATAAAAGAAATAAAATCTCTATAACAATTCTCTAGCATTGATGGTAAAGATAATATTAAGTGGATAGGAACTCAAAATGGTTGTGTTTCAGTCAAATCAGCCTACAACTATAATACTAATAAAAAGTTATGAAAAAGTTGCTTGGAAATCAATTTGGTATCTTAATATTTTACCTAGGGTTAAAATTTTCCTCTGGAAAACGTTGAGTGGCTGCTTGCTAGTTAGAGAAATACTTGGTAGACATATATTAATTGATACTCATTGTATTCTGTAATAACTTAAAAACAGAAAGTATGGACCATCTTTTCACTTGATGCATTTTTTCGGAAGCTATCTGGAGAGGCCTATCTCTCACCACAGCCTTTTATAAAGATGCTAACATAATTTATAAAGATTGATGTGTTCAATGGCTGGAAGACTAAGGAAATATAGAATATTTTGCTTACATACTATGGCATATATGGAAATATAGATGTAGAGTGGTTTTTGATAAAACCAAACCAAACAAGGAGAATTTAATAACTCTGATTAGAAGAGATATGATAGATTATTTGAAATGTTATAAATCTTTTGAAATCAAAAAGAAGGAAATAGCCAAATGTGAGGTTCATCACCCAATATGCAAAATGGGGATGGAAGAAACCGTAAGTAGTTGCAATTTTATTTTATTTGATACTGCTTATCAAAAGAAAACTTGGAAAATTTGGTTATGGTATTATCTTGATAGACAATATTGGTGATATATGTGACTTTGCAGGAGGATCAGGTAGATGCTGCAGTTCAAATGAAGCCGAGGCAAGAGCATGTAGAGAAGCTATCAGATGGGAAAGAGGAAAGGGTTTAGATAACCTAGTCTTCCTCAATGAGAAGCAAAATATCATTAATGGAATGAAAAGGAAGTTTTTTGCTTTAGAATGAAGGAGTAAAGCTTGCGTTCTTAAAGCCTGGGAAGACAAGAAATGTTTTGCTATTGTTTCCTACTATTTCATAAGAACGCGCGATTGAGGGATACTTGAACTAATTAGGGGATAGAGGAAAAGGACAGAACCTGGATCCAAATATCAAATCAGGGTCACCCCTTATCTAAATATTTTACCTAATTCCTAATCTACCCCTCACTAATCAGGCTTAATGATTAATTATAATTAATAAATTCATAAGATCATTTGATAATGATTATTATGTATTTTTATTTGTATTTGGGTGAGTGAGGTGATAGTAGAAGGAGGGGAAAAATTTGATAGAGAACTTTTTTTTGGTGAAAATGGAGTATGATTGTAAAGAGAGAATTGATGTTGAATCTTTACCTCAACTACAAGCACTCCCAATACTCAGGTAAAGGTGCCAGTGTGTTAAAATTTTGATTTTTTTTCTTTGAATCCACCATTGTTGCAGTTGATATAGATCGGTGCCGGCATAGAAGTAGTATGAATACAAGGTCGGTAGCACCATTACCGGCATGGTATTCATACTACGTCCATGCCGGCCAACAATATCCCCCTTTTTGAAAGGCAATCCGGCAATGTATTCAACCATGCCGATATTAATTTGTTGGAAATTTTCATAAATATTTGCCGCTATCCGGGGGGCGTAGCCCCTCCCGGCTGTGTTCGACCTATTTAAAACCTATTCAGTTTTGAATTTTTTTTCTATTTTTAATCAGTTCACTGCTGGCACAGTCAGTTAATTCTCGAGCATGCAGGTACTACTAACGGCATAGTATGTTGCTTAAATTTCTTTGCCAGTACATGATGTAAAGTATCCAGAAAATTGATTTTTTTTCACTTAACAATCGGCATTGATAGATTTCTATCGAGCATGCCGGCATTTAGTTACGGCATTGAATATTAGTTACCAAGTATGCCGACACCATTTTTCGGCATGGTCTTCATCAATTCCGTCGATGCAAAAAAATATTTTCGACATGGTCTTCATCACTACCGGCATGGTCTTCATCACTTTCGAATGTAAGAAAAAATCGTATTCAAAATGAGGAATATTTAGGTTTCAAAACCCTAAATCTAACGAGAATGCCGGCAGGGAAGATGGAAATGGGGGATATGATTTTGTTTTTTGATTTTAAGTTTTTAGATTTTTATTTTGAGAGAAGGGTATTTTAGTATTTTACTCCACCAAAAAACACCCCTTAGAAAACACTATTGGCCGGGGAAAGTAATTTATATCCCCCAATTAATATAATTATCCTCCAATCACGCGTTCTTTCATAAATAAAAGTTTTAATTGTTTTCTGATAAACTAGCTAAGTATCTGCTAAAGTTTAATAATATTGTAATAGACTTTAGAAACATGGATGATCAGAGTAGAGCTATTTCGACAGTAAAACTCAGTGAATCCAATGATGTAATCTCTTTTGCTTAGTTTAATAAATTTTTTCTTTCATCAAAAAAAAAAAAAAAATTGGTAATGCATTACGTCTGATTTCATGATTTGAAAACATAAATTGTTGCATGTTATTCTTAGTTTAACCATTTATCTCTTATTTGATTTCCCAAATTTGGAATTTCCTAGTGCATAAAAAAAAGTAAGAATAATTAGCAGATGTAGGAGGAAAATCATATGAAACTGTATCCGATCTTTTTCTTTCTTTCATATATATATATATTATATATATAAATATATTCCTTAGTTTTATCATATAGAGAAATAGATTTTTTTTCTTTTTCACATGAAAAATAGAAAAATGGATAATTGATTTTTCCATCGGATAGTTTGATGCTCTCTTTATTATCAAAAAGTCTGTATAGACCGAGAGAAAAACCACACTAAAAATCCGCCACACACAATGCCTTTCCCCTACACGTTTTCCGAGGGGTTGGACTTCCACAAAATAAAAGAAGAATTATGAGTGACGGTTTTGTCATGTTTTTTTTTCCACCGTTCATAGAGAACCACTGCTTTATTAATTAAGCCTTTGGTCAGTGTCATATCACCAACGCATCCCACCAGTACAATTTAGGCCAATCAACATTACATGGCAAAAACACCATAGAAAAGTCATGGCAACACCTATCATTCGTGTCTAAGATTTTATGTTCAAGATTGGCTGTATCCATCCTGTTGTCAAAAGTGGTGGTACGTTTCATAAACATTTCCAAGGTAGGGCAATAAAGATGTTTATGAAAAACTGTAGAATGGTAGAACGTTCTCCATATTGCAAAGAAAAGATGACATCCTAAGCATAAAGAATACCCATGAACCGGATGAGGCTCTCATAAAAAGAATCGTCTATGGTATTGGTTGGTCGCACTTCAGATGATTAGTGCTGTTCAATCATCATTTTGAAAAGAGAAGCAGATAAGACTACTTATTTATTGCTACTATGTCGTTCCATCTCATGCACTAATTTTCATAACTAACTTTGTTTGTTGTAAAAAGTTATAGAAGTTAACTTTAGGCTGTATTTGATAGCAGAGAAAGGAAGGCGAGGAAATATTTTTCATGAAATTCCATGGAATTGAATTTAAAACATATTTTAGGCCACATTTTTTGGTAATTTCATGAAAATAGATTTTTGACCAAACGATGGAAGACACGTTATTTTCATGCAAAGATGGTTAATTCCATGAAATTAACTCCTATCAAACACAACCTTACTTATTTAAACCAGAGTGAGGATACGTGGATACTCATGTATGCACACCTATCATCCGTCATTTGTGCTATTCTCTCCATAAAACTCAAACGAGGATGAAATTGAATCTAATATTTTGACAATACATTTCTGTTATAATATTTTATATTCCTAGTAAAAATAAGCACAATTCGAGACGTATAATACCACTATCTACCTTTTTAAAAACCGGCCGTTAAAAATTAATAGTTGAAATTAAAATCGATAGATGGTAAAGTTTGATATCTTCGATCATGCTCATTTCTCACAATTGTGAATCCTATTACGGCATGTAGTCTATGGACCTTGAGATGCCCCATTCCGAAATTGAAATCAACAATAATAAAGTATTGGTTAAAATATATTCCGTCTTTTATAAGATATACTCCTAATTGGCTTTTTAAGCAGCTTTACTCTTTGATCAAAGAGTTATCAGTTATGTAGCTTGACTCGCTATTCCTTTTGGCATTTTAGATATAAATGTTAACGGCTGATTGGATATTAGTAATGTGTTTTATTTATTGACACACAAACATTTTAGATCTTTCAAAATATTTTATTAGGTTGAACTCATCAAACCCAAAAGAAAATATGCCAAAGAATATCTTCAAGTTACTCGACAAAGAAAGGGGAATAGTGTTTCCTTCTTGATGTTTTACCAAATTATCTGACTAAAGTTTTGGTCGGTGTTATTTTATACTTCTTTTGTTTTTCGGATTAGCAAAACAAGCTAGCATCTTATAATTTTAATTAGACAAACAAGGAGTGATAAACCAAGCGAGGGATCTATCTTAAGGAGTCTACCGGCTCTTTGAAATCTGGGTCGGGAGATTAGCAGGGGGCACTGTTTTGGTGGTGAGTCCCATAATCATATAAAAGTCCGATGAGTTTTCGGGATTTCTCCTTCGATAGATTAATCATTTCCGTTAGACAAACACTAAACCAAACACGACCGATATCAGGGATATTAAATTTTTTGGGTTCGAGGATATTACCAGATTTGTTTTTAATATAAATTTTAGCACCATATGATGATCCAATCTTTTTTCAGAGGTTCTCATCAAAATATTTAAGTAACAAAAGTAATTTGGACATGACTAACAAAAATAATTTGGACATGTCTTAGTCCTAATTCCAATGATTGGGAAAAATACTCATTCTCATCGAATTCTATAGCAGTAGTTGATGATGATGTTGTTGACACCGACAAACTTGTATTACGAATGAAACATATGTTGTTGAGAAACTATAATGCATTAAAGTTCTTGAAATCATTATATGATTTGAAAAGATAAACTTTCAAAAATTTATTTGGAATCAGACCTTACAAAACAAACGCGGTAAATTCCCTAGTTTGTTGATAAAATATAAATATGATCAAAGGAACTAAGACTGAGCCACCTTATTTTGCTTGGAAATTAGTAATTTGGTAATTTTTTATATTTTATAGGAAAAAAAGTTCAATTTATCTTGTAAAATTTAAACTGAATCATCTTTTTACAAAATTCGCCTTGCATCAAAAAGGGAGAAAAAAATCCTCCTCCAATTAATGTTAAAATAATCTCCACACCCGTTATCTGGTGCATTGATGATATTTATTCGTGTACAGTGCGTGAAAAAACATAAGAAAATCAATTCCAATCGGGTCATTGGATTCGTTATTAAGGATGGTATATTGGATCTATCTGATTCTTTTATTCTACGCGATTCCTCTATCTATCAAGCTGAGATTGGATTTGTTATTAGGACTAGGGATGGTAGGTCTGGATTATGTTATCTAAAATCTAAAAACACTAGAAAAGATAAAAACAGAACTGATTAGGAGTGTACTGCAGTAGAAAGCAAGCACTTTACAGTAATGACTACAGGATGAATTCTTCCATAAAAAAAAATAGATATGAATAAACCATAAATAAGTATACGTTTCCTGCACAAAGTTTTGTGAATAAAATCAAGAACATCCATAGACGCTAAATGTTCTTATTATCACACAAAAAAGAGAATATATTATGTCGACCTGATTTTCTGTTTTTAAGAATAAATAAAACTATAATTTCATTAGTTGCCTCCCGATATATACCAAAATAAATTTTAATATAACATCACCAAAAAAAACGAAAAAAAAACTTGCCAAACATGGTTTCTTGTCGAGATCCATGGTAAATACAACATCCTTAAAACACATATCACACTAGAAAATGCAACCATCTTATTCAATAAAGTCATCTGGTCAATTAAACATACTTCAGTGAATCATTTTGAATTTAACTTTAGATTTTCATAGATGATGAATAATACATCAAAGCTTAATTGCTGAAATACTAGCCGGAAAAAAAGAACACAATTAGCCGTAGAGACAATGTGCATATTTCCTGCACTAGAAAATTGATGTGTATATATTTTCTTACATAAAAATAAGTATACATGCTTCCACATAAAAAAATAGCTTGATTATGAAATATAAATACAGGGTACATAAATTTAATATACTCGATTTTGATTACAATCAAAAGAAGAAAAAAAAGGAAAACAAGTAAATAAAAACAGATCAAAAGTAAAAATTTCGAGTTGATTGGATAAACAAAAAGCAGAAAATGAAGATCGGAAGACACCTAAAAGATAAATCTCTATTAGATCTTCATAAATCTCACTTAATGAATTGAATCAAATCCTAAAAATAGAATTAGATTGGTAAGCTTATCTTTAATTCTCGAACGATTTTTCTACTGAAATGGATGTCATCATCTCTCCAACGAAATCGAAGACCACACAACTAAAACAAAATGAAAGAATATGTAACTTAGATCTAATCTTATAGATCCATATTTGTTGATCTTTCTCAATTGATTTAGATCAGAAGCTAGAAAACTCCAAAATCAAATTTTCTATCATTTTCTCTCTAGGTAAATTTTATTTTTAAAACTCATGTCAGCATCTCAATTTAATTTTATAGTCCTGTATGTTTCTCTCTTGGCCTTCACTTTCAAGTGAGCTCGAAATTTTTAGATTTTTTTCAAGCCCAGGGCCATGAGAGTAAGAAAAAGTGAGGAAATAGCCAAACGCTTAATTCCCACAAAAAAAAGCAACAAAAAAAAATCTCCTATAAAATTTGAACAAATTCCGTCCTTATAAAAGTTGACTTGTATCAAATAGGTAAAAGAAATTGTCTTCCAATTGATATTAAAATAGGTCATCTCGAGTTCCATCATCTAGTACAGTGTAATACCCATTCTTTTTTTTTCCACTGTACATGCGGGAGATAAGGGAATCCATTCTCGCTAAACTCTTATTTTCTATGATCTCCAGTATCAATCTATCTGAGATTGCTATCAAGGATGATAGGTTGGATCAAGCCGATTTTTTGTTTTCCCCGATCCTTTTTTCGATCAAGCCGATATTGAATTATTTTTTTTAGGATGGTAGGTTGGATTAGTTCAGGGGTTATCCAGGTTGATGAGTTTTCTCAGATGATTTTTATGGTGTTGGATACCAGAAGAAAAAAGCTTCAGACAAAGTTAACTTAGGTTGTGTTTGATAGGAGTTAATTCCACGGAAATAGTCATCTTTCCATGGAAATAACGGGTATTCCATCGTTTGGTCAAAAATTCATTTTCATGGAATTGTAAAGAAAATGTGGCTTAAAGTATGTTTTAGACTTAATTCCATGCAATTCCATGGAAAGTCTTTCCTTGCTTCCCCCAGGAAACTGATTACATGGGATCACTTTCCATAGAATTGTTTCCTTTCTCTGTTATCAAACACAACCTTATTTGTTTCTAGAAATCATTCTGAGATTATGTAGCAAAATGACTTCTGAGTTTTTTGTTTCCAAAAATAAAAAACAACTTATGAAGTGGTATCCAAACAACCTATTCCCCCTGCATACCATACTAAAAAAACAATAAAATTAAAACAAATTGATATTTAGACCAGCACTTGAGACATGAACATGGTTTTGGTGTCCTCACGTTTTCCACTCTGGGGGAGATGATTAAAGACAACGTTGAATAATTGAAGCTGCTTCACAAATTTTTACCTAGACATGAGACAAACACTAAAGGTGTAATTACATAGACTAGATGTTATTATTAAGAAAAGAGTGGAAACTCATCTAATTGCTAGTCTCCCAACTAACTTATTATAAACTTTTCTTTAATGGTATATTAATAATTAAAATAAATAGTCATTGTAACAAAAATTAAACAAAAAAGATAGGTAGTTAATTTGGGATGGCATGTTGGATCAGTCGATGGGTTGTCCAAGTTGATGAGATGATTTTTCATGGTATTAAATATCAGAAGCAGAAGTTAGAAGAAAAAATATATTGCTTCGCATAATATTAATCTTGGACTATCCCCCCTCAAGATGAAGTGGTTGAACTTTCATCTTGTCACGCAAAAATTCAAGTATGGCAGCAGGGAGATCTTTGGTGAAGACATCTGCTACAAGAGAGTCAGTATACACATAGCAAATGCGGAACACCTTGGATTGTTTAAGTTCCCTGATGATGTAAAAGTCAATGACTATATGTTTCATTTACCATGAAGAGTAGGATTAGAAGCAACAAAAATTGAACTTTTGTTGTCGCAACCCAGTGTAGGAGAAGAGGAAATAACACATTCAGATCTTTGAGAATCTGACAAACCCAGAGAACTTGAGTTGTAGTATGTGCTAGTGATCTATATTCAGCCTATGTTGAGATTCTAGCAACAGTGCTTTACTTTTTAGAGGACAAAGAAATAGGATTAGGACCAAAAAAGATACAGTAACCACTTGTAGAAGGTCTATCATTTGGATTTCCTGCCCAGTTAGAGTCAGAGTAACATGTAATAGCAGTCGTGCCTTGTTGTAGAGTAATGCCATAATCCAGAGTAGCTTTTAAATACCGAAAAATTCTCTTGGCAGAAACCAGGTGGACAACGTAGAATTACTCATATGTTGACATACTTGGTTAACAACACAGCAGATGCCAGGTCTAGTCCAGGTAATATACTGAAGAGCACCAACAAGAGACTTATAGTCTGAAGCATCAGCAAGTAACTCACCATCAAATTTACTCATCTTTGAGTCTGCAATAGCTGGTGAAGAACAAGGTTTTGCATCTATCATATTTATCTTTTTCAGCAAGTCAAGTATGTAGTTAGTTTGAGAGAGGTGCATAGTTGTATCATTCATCTTAATTTCCAGTCCCAAAAAATAGTGAATTGGACCTAAATCTTTAACATAAAATAAGTGAGAGAGTTGAGTAATAACCTAATCACAAGCTGATAATGAAGATCATGTGATGAGAATATCATCCACATAGATGATAATAATTATGATAATAGAACCATTTTTGTATGTAAAAAAATAAGTATTAGCTTAAGAAGCCTCAAAACCAATATAAAGTAAATACTCCATAGGATTTTCATACCAGGCTCTAGGAGCTTGCTTGAGTCCATAAATGGATCTGTGTAATCTGCAAACATAATAAGGCTTTTCAGGACCCTCAAATCTTGGAGGTTGAGTCATAAAAACTGTCTCTTTAAGGTTACCATGAAGAAAGGCATTGTTGATGTCAAGTTGCTTGCAGGCCAATTGTGATGAACAACAAGAGAAAAAAACTATTCTTATAGTGGCTGGTTTAGCAACTGGGCTAAAAGTTTCTTGATAGTCCATGCCTTCTTGTTGGTGATAGCCTTTGGAAACCAGTCTTGATTTAAATATTTCAATACTGCCATCTGGGTTATGTTTAATTTTGAAAATCCATTTGCAGCCAACTAAGTTTTGTGATGGATAAGGAGGTTCAAGTGTCTAAGTAACAGCAGACTTGAGAGCAGAGTATTCATTTACCAGAGAAATGAGCCATTTTTGGGTGCCTCTTAGCCTGAGCAACAGATTTAGGAATAGTATCTTCAATTGAGGCTAGAAGAGCTGCTGAAATAGGATATTTACTTCTGAATAAAGCTTTTGGCAGTTTGGGTTTAAAAATTCCCATCTTACCCCTTGTGTTCATTAAGTGAGTATTTGTGACTGAAGTTATAACTATGACATGAAGAGTCAGTTGAAACAACGGGAGCTGATGATGGAGTGGAAACTGAAACATGTGTTAAAGCAGGAATATCTAAATAAGTCCCTGAAGTAGAAGTAGAAGAAGTATCCAACAGTAGAGAATGTAGCTGAGATAACTGAGATGGAGAGTTGAAATTTTGATCAAGCTTGAATATCAATGCAGGAAATTGATCTTCATGAAATATCACATGTCTTGAGATGAATATTCTACATGAACAAGGTACAAGACATATGTAACCCTTTTGAGGAGATGAGCAACCAAGAAAAATACAAACTTTACTTCCTGGCTCCAGTTTAGAATGTGTATATGGTTTGAGCCATGGATAACATGCACAACCAAAGACTCTTAAAGAAGTATAGTTAGGAGATCTTCCGTATAACTTATCACAAGGAAAAATAAAATAAATAGATGTTGTAGGTAGTCTATTGACAAAATAATTAGATGTTTGTAAATCATCACCCAGTAAAAATCTGCTAAATTTTCCTGGATTAATAATGTTCTGCACAATCCAATCAGGTGTTTTTATTTACTCTCGGCTACACCATTCTGCTCAGGTGTGTAAGCAACTCCATTTGTAGAAATTCTCCACCTCCATCAGTTCTTATTACCTTTAGTTTCAGATCAAAATAATTCTCAACTTGTAACTTAAAGGAGCTGAAGATTCAAATGAAATCTGATTTTCTTATTAATGGAAAAATCTAAAAATACCTACTGTAATCATCAATGATGTTACAGTAGTATGTGAAACCATTATAAGAAGTAACGGGATATGGTCCCCACAAATCCATCTGCAATAGCTGCAGGGGTTTATTAGTTTATTTGATAGAGAACTAGAAAGATAAAAAGGAATTTTATGAGCTCTTCCTAACTAACTGATACAGGTGTATCCGTACTCCTTTAGGGAACTACTTAACCTCAAGATAAGTCGAGGGAAGAATCATATTCTATAAAGGCTTCCTAGTTAGGGAAGAGTTTTGTTTTAGGCAATACTCTTAGTTTAGGAAATAGATTCCTAATAAAAGTTCTTGGTCGGATGAGTACGATGAAGGCTATAAATAGATGGATCTGGATAATAGCTAAGGACACACATATACTAGGACAGAAAACCTAGAGAAGTTTGTGAGACAATTATTTATTTTAAAAGCAAGCTTAACAAACAGTTTATGGTTAACTACTGTTAGAGAGATTGTGAGTGTAACAAAGAGAGAATTGTAAATCGTTTTCTTGTTCATAATCTAGAGAAGATAAATTTCTTTGAAACACTACTTGTGTTCTGTTTTCTAAGTTTATCGTCTATTATTATTCTGAATTCTGCCTCTATAGTAATAGCTACCAAAATATTGACATCATACATATCAAGTTGGCATCACGATCAAGGTTAGTTTTTAGGGTAAATCCCTGTGGTTTATGGTTTTCACTTGATCTCTCTACGTAAAGCTTGGTGAGGTACTCGAGAATCTAGAAGACGTTAAGAAAACAAGGGGATCAAGGATGACAAAGTCAGATGATGAACCACAAACTATGGAATAAAAGGTGGCTACGCTGCAAACAGACATGAAGTCAATTCAAGTTACCCTTCAGGAGCTGAGTGAATGTATTCATTCTCATACACCCAAGCCGAAGAAGAAGAAAAACATTACACCTACACCTGAAGCTTCAGAAAAAGATGATTGGGAAGAAGAGGAAGAAGATGAGGATGAAGATAAAAAGAAAAGTGAGCTTCTTAAAAGTTCTACATCAACTAAAACTCATGGTAAGAATATGAAAATTGATTTTCATGTTGATATTCCACTTTATGATGGGAGTGTCGATGTAGAAAAATTGGATGACTGGATTGAACGTATTGAGACGTATTTTTCTTTCTTTGAATATGGTTCAACGGAAAAGATTGCTTACGCGGCATTGAAACTACAAAAGCATGCTATAACCTGGTGGAAAGCTTATTAAAGACAAAACCTAAGTAAGGGAGCATTTTCTTGGAAAAGATTCAAGGTAGTTGTAAGAAAATTTTTTTATCCGGTTGGATACCTTGAGGAGAGATGGTTCAAGTGGTACAATTTGAAGCAATCATACAACCAAACCGTACAAGAATATACTTCGGAATTTCAGTCAAGCTATGGTTTTGGATTTATACTTGCAAGATCATGCTATCTATATGAAGTATATTTCGGGTTCCATGAGTATATACAGGAGGAGTTGAAGATGTTTTCGGTGGATACTATCTCTGAAACAAGTATAAAAGGTAATGTCATTGAAGGAAGGATTAAAAAATCTGACTCAAAGGGAAATACTAAGGTGAAATCTGTAGGTACCCCTTTGAAAGGAGGTGAAAGGACCAAAGAAGAAGGGGATTCTAATGACAAGGAAGGTTTGTCTTGCACCCATTGTAAGAAAACAGGTCACATTGTCGACAAGTGTTGAGTTAAGAACCCTCATCTGAAATCTAAAGGGTTGGAGAGGAAAGAAGCCAAGAAGGCAACACTAATCACTCAAACTCCAAAAGAAGTCCATGGACTAACGGAACCCAATTCAAAGCTTTCTCTTATGACAAGGTCAAAAGGAAGACCTTCAAAAGATGATCTTAGGGAGCGACTCTTCACAGTGAAGATGCAAGTCAAAACATCACCAATTGATGTTGTTATTGACCCGGGAAGTCAGAATAACTTACTTTCAAATTATTTGGTGCAGATGTTAGGATTGAAGACTAATAAACATCCAAAACCATACCCTTTAGGATGGCTTCAAAAGGAAGAAGTCTTACAAGTTTCACAGCAGTGCACGTTCAAATTTTCTCTAGATGAGTCATATATTGATGAAGTTACATGTGATGTACTTCCTTTGAATTTCTTCCAGATAGTACTAGGTAGTCCTTACCTATAGGACAGAGATGCAACTCTACACAGGAGAGAACAAAAGTACACCTTTACCAAAGATGGGGAAAGTTTTGTGGTTCGAGATATAAATTCTCCTCTTGAGGGAGCAAGCTTAATCACAGCTACTCAGGCTAAGCGGTTGGTGAATGCTAGCACAAATTTCATTCTCTTTGTGATCCGTTCTCTTGAAGAGGAGCCGAGTAGAGTATGTTTAACATCCTTGACTGCTCAACAAGAAGGCGACCTAGAAAGGTTGAAGTTGAAATACAAGGATTTGTTTTCTGATGTCAAAGAGTTACCGCCAAAAAGGAGTGTGAAGCATGAAATCATGTTGACCGGGGAGAGTTCTCTGCCTAATGTAGGTCTTTATCGCACGACCGTCGAGAAATCTGATGAGATCAAGAAACAAGTCCAGGAACTCCTAGAATTAGGAATGATCGTGCCAAGTGCTTCACCTTGTGGATCATCGGTATTGTTGGTACCAAAGAAAGATAAAGGCTGGCGTATGTGTATTGATTATAAAGCATTGAACAAGATTACTATCAATAATCGTTATCCTCTACCTAGGATAGAAGACGTGATGGATCAATTGGAAAAATCTCGAGTCTTTAGAAAGTTGGATTTCAAATTCGGATACCACCAGATGAGAGTCCGAGAAGATGATACACGGAAAACTGCTTTTAAAACCAAACAAGGCTTCTTCGAATGGTTGGTGATGCCCTTTGGTTTGTGTAATGCTCCAACTACGTTTATGCGTTTGATGAATGATTTTTTACGACCTTTTATAGAAGATTTTGTGATTGTTTATTTGGATGATATCCTTATATACAGCATAACTTGGGAAGAGCATCTCGTTCACGTTGAGAAGGTGTTTCAAGTGTTACATGAAGGCCAGCTGAAGTTGAACGTAAAGAAGTATGAGTTTGGAAAGGAAGAGTTGGTGTACCTTGGGTTCATTGTTGGTGGTGTACAATGGAAGATTGATCCAAGGAAGGTCGAAGTGATCACTAAGTGGCATAGATCTAGTACCGTAATTGAAATCAGAAGTTTCTTAGGGCTTGTACCTACTTGCGTAAGTTTATTCGGTATTTTTCAAATATTGTAGGACCATTGCATGTTTTGACGGGAGCTAAGGAAAAGTTTTAATGGCAGCAAACCCATGAAGAAGCTTTTCAGTTACTAAAAAGTAAGATTTCAGAAGCATCATTATTGGCATTGCCTAACTTACAGCGTACTTTTGAAGGTGAGACCGATGCTTCTAACTATGCGTTGGGAGGAGTGTTGTTACAGGATGGTGAACCAGTGGAGTACCATTCAGAATTGTTCTCAGGTGCTATTAAGAAATACGCACCTTATGACAAAGAATTTTATGTTTTATATCAATGTATTAAGCATTGGAGAGTGTACCTCTTAGGTAAAGAAGTAGTGGTACATTCAGATCAAAAACCATTGGAGTATCTACGCGCACAGACAAAACTACAACTAGCCCGACATATGAAGTGGATGTCTTACTTGATGAGTTTCAACATTCTCATTAGGTACAAGAAGGGAGTAACAAACAAGTTGGCAGATATGTTGTCTCGTCCACCAGTCAGAGCATTAATGGTGGCCATGAGAATTCAGCCGATCGTTCCTCAAGAGTATGCAGAGTCATACACATCTATCAAGGACTTCAAAAAGGTGTTATAAGGTATAAAGATTGGTTTGAAAGGCGAGTTTGAACTTCTAGATGGATTGTTATACAAAGGTCGGTTACTTTGCATACCAGAAGATTGAGATCGTTTACAGTGGTTGAGAGAGGCACACACTTCCCGAGTTGCTGGACATTTTGGGATGAATTAAACTCTACTTAACCTACGGCGTCATGTTTTTTGGCAAAAGATGCAAGATGATGTGGCTAAGTTAGTTCAAGGGTGTAAGTTGTATAGCACTTCTAAGCCTTCTAACAGAAAACGTGGATTATATACCATTACCAGTACCATCAAGACCTTGGGAAAGTATCTCTATGGATTTTCTTGGTGGGTTACCACATACCAAGTCTGGTTATGATTACTTGTTCGTTGTGGTCGACCGATTAAGCAAGATGATTGTATTAATTCCATGTACAAGGACAGTAACGGGAGCCGATGCAGCAAAGCTCTTCTTTGAGCATGTATGGAAGCATTTTGGGTTACCTACTTCGATTAATTCTGATAGGGATAGTTGATTCCTTAGTCACTTTTGGGATTCTTTATGGAAGATGATGAACACTAGGTTGAAGAAGAGTACATCTTTTCATCCACAAACAGACGGACAAACAGGAGTAGTCAATAGGACTATAGTTCACATGTTAAGGGGATATAATTACAAGCATCCTAAAACTTGGGATGAGAGTTTACCATATCTAAAGCTTGCTTTCAATAGAGCAGTTCATAGTTCTTCGGGAAAATCTCCCCTTGAGACGTGCTATGGTTACTTACGACCTAGTCCTTTCGATCTAGTATTTTCTCGTAACACCTCAATGGGGGGGGGGGGGGGGAAGTGAATGGAAAAAGGCACAAAAGTTCTTAGAGAAGATATCTCAGATTCATGCGACTGTTGAAGCACAACTAAAGAAGTCACAAGGCAAATACAAAGCAAAGCATGAGAAGCATATTATACCTTGTAATTTTGGTGTTGGCGACTTGGTATGGCTAAAATTAGGTAAGGAACAATTTAAGGGGGAAGGTAAGAAGTTGAAGCCATTGCGATATGGGCCATTTCATATTCTCGATCAGATTGGTGACAATGCCTTTCGTATGGATCTTCCACCTTATCTAGGGATGTACTCGGTTATAAATGTTGAATACTTGAAGCTGTTTGAACCACCATTACTGGATGATGACGGTGACGACACTATGATCTTACCACGAGTAGAAGACTTATGGTTTGATAGAGAAGAACCGCTCAAGGAAGACTGCATATTGGAGCGAATAGTGACTAAAACACGGCAAGGAGAGAAGGAAACTTTTCTAATTGGATATAAAGGTCAAGTTCCTAGCAAGGCCAAGTGGTTTAAAAAGGAAAAATGGACTCTCTAGTTCCCTAACCTTCATTTTTAACTCTCACCGGAGTTCAAGTTCTTAAAAGGGGGACCCATGATACATGTGTATCTGTACTCCTTTAGGGAACTTAGTTAAACTCAATATAAGTTGAGGGAAGAATCCTATTCTATGAAGAATTCCTAGTTAGGGAAGAGCTTTGTTTTAGGCAATACTCTAGAGAAGATAAATTTCGTCGAATCACTACTTGTGTTTTGTTTTCTAAGTTTCTCGTCTATTATTATTCTGAATTCCACCTTTATAGTAATAGCTACCAAAGTATAGAGATCATATGTATCACTAACAATCCCTACAAGTAAAAGATTGATGAGAGGACATTGTTTTAAATGATAGCAAATGACCTAATATTTGCATAGATTGATATGATGGATGTTCAAGTGATGAGCACGCAAGTGTGACGCATTTTCACCCATATATAAATACTATAAAGTCCGAGATCTTATTATTATTATTTTTATATATTTTTTATTTTTAATTTTAGTTCTAAAAATTATTCTCATCATGTCCGAGTGAACGACAACCTTCTTACCACTAATTCGATCAACTTTTGCAAAAATTGATGTGATTTCAAAGTGGTTGTAGTAAATAAGGATTGAACTCTAAGACTTGTGAAGATTTAATTTTAATGATTTAATGAAAATAATAAATTAAAGCGGGAGTTACTGGGCCGGTCTAGGATTTCACCGAATTCATAACATAAGGTTCAATTATTTATTCTCTACAACTATCGCTCTATAAATAAAAACATGAACTCTTATTTTTGCCAAGGTAGATTCTCAAAATATTAGTTATAAATCAATTTAAAATAAATGCAAAAGTCATAAAAAGAATAAAATAAATTCACCCAAGTATGAAATTCGGATTCATCCATCGACCCAGTGTAGGAGTTTAGCGTCTCATATTGTAGACACGCTCAAAATTCATTTTTATTGCTCAAAAGTGCTTACAAGAGGTGAAAAGATAAAAAAAAAAAACTGAGTTTCGCAACGGTGTAAAGGAGTTACAAATCTGTTACAATGCCTTGTACAAAAAACTATTATTTTGTTCTTTCGCAGAAAAACTGTCGTTCTTGGAAAAAACAGTGAGAGTTCTAAAACGACAGACTACAAGTGTAGTTTGTTCTTCTTCTTCTTCTTTGCAACAACAAAAAAATATGCTTTGCAACCCTCTACTCTTCTCCCCAACTCTCGATATCCCCTATAAGACATTCCAGGACTCTTTTTATACCTCACCATAAACAAATCTTCCGCGATAACTCCATATCATCCTCTCTTCAATTCTCTGCAGTCACGGGATTATTTATTTCCTTTTTTTTCTTCTCTTACGTGTTCTCTTGTGTTATCTTGCAACTGGCATTCTCCAAACACATAGTTTTCTCGTAACAAATTGAGCAAAGAAGATTTCCACACGTAATTTCCATAAGCAATCCCGTGAATATCCAACCTCCTTGTTTTAACCAAGTCCACGTATTTTTCCTTTTATTTTCGAAACAAAACTCGTTACCTTCCTTGATCCAGTCAAATTAACATGGTTATCCCAGTCTAACACCAAGCCAAACTCCGACTAAAACTCTTCTCAATCCTGTCCGGGATATTATGCAGATAAAGAGTTTTTCCGCTTCTGTTTCCATGAGATTCCACGTATCTTCCTTCTTAGTCGAATCAAAGACCCATACCATCCCTGTTTGGATAAAACGGGCCCAAACAAAGAAAAATCCGAGAGAAAGTCCACCAAAAACTCTCCAGAAATCTTCGCAGGTGAAGGCTAACTTTCCTTGTTTTCCCTGTTTCTCTTCGAATTGATCATCCAGCCAAATATAATCGACTATAAAGCCCATACCATATCTTTTAGGTCTTAACAGGTCGACCCACTCAAATACAACAATTGAATCTCCATAAACTCGCACAGAAATTGAATCAAACTCTGAACTTCGCTGCACAATTTTCCCGCCATAAATCATATTCTGTTTTCTTGAAGTCCTAATTATCTAGCCAATTTTAATCGAAAGAAAGACTCGTGTCATCCCTGTTTAGTCCCTAGCAACAATCCCATTTGAATTCAGCCATTGAATCTCGTTATAATTCACCCAAATCGAAAACCCTAATTATGTTCCATTGAAAACCAATTTTCCCGCCATTTTTCAAATTCAAAAGGTTGAAGATGACCTCCCCTTATCCAATCCGGGGTGCATTTAGCAATTGGGGTGTATTTAGCAATCTTGAGGGTGCGAGTAGCAATTTGTGGGGTATAAGAAGTAATTTTGGGTTGTAAATAGCAAAAACTCTTGGGGTGCCTTTATCAACTCCTGGGTGCCTTTAACACATTCTGGGGGGTGCCCTTATCCAAAGTGGGGGGGTGCCTTTAGTACTTTTTTGGGACCAAATACCACTTTTCGAGTAACTTTCTCCCCAAGAGCTTATTCCCTTCAAAAGACTTAAAACAAGTTTATTAGCATAAAATGAGGCCTAGCTAATGTAATTATGGGTGCAAAAGCATCGCACTTTCGTGCTTATCAAATTCCCCCATACTTACATTTTGCTAGTCCTCGAGCAAAACAGAAGAAGACCCGCTACACATCTGGTCATATAATAAGAGAGAGAGAGAGAAAGACCTGCTACACAGCTGGTCATATCATAAAAAAAAATTAATTTTAAATTTTTTAATTCTTAAATTTTTTTAAACCCGCTACACAGCTGGTCATAAAATAGAAATCTGAAAGTTTAACCACTCCCCCACACTTGAATCTAACATTTTCCTCAATATTTCAAACAGTGCAACCTGTAATGGGATGCAATAAATATTAATAAGAGAAACAAATGTAAATCAAAGAGAAGCAATTAGAAAATTTCACCTGATTGACGCAAGAAGAGTATCATTCTCTGTATCACACATCAAAAGATAATAATAACAAAGAACAATGAAAATCAAATAAAAGCAGAAAGACTAAAAAAAATGTAAAAAAACAACAACTACCTACTGGATATGTACCGAAACGGATTCCCAAAAATTAACAGCCTGAAAATTTGGGGATCAACCCAAAATGCAGTATTTACAAACGACAACTTCACAATTATGTTATGAAAATGTGGGGACACTGAAACTGTTAGAAATAGAGGATTACCTCCAAACCTAGTTTTTATTACACATGGAAGTGCATAAATAACAAAATATGGGGATATTATTGAGACTGGGAAATTGTCAATTAGCTCATGCATGGTATCAGAAGCAGGGACGTCCTCTGGGTATGTGGATGCCAAGTAATCCAAAAAATTTTTGAAGCACACAATTCTAACCCTAAATTAATTAACTTTTGGAAGTCTAGGGGTCTAGAAATAACCTCAAATTCGGGTGAATGATATTGTGAGATAAATTCATCTATAGAATTAGGGAAATCATCTACACAATCATCCACAGGGTCATCTACAAATTATGTCTGGAACAGAGAGTTACTACAAGGCTGATCATTATCATCATCATCATATAATTTTTGGCATTCTAGAACTCTCAATTTTTGTTCAAAACTAAGTGGTGTGTGTTTGTAATACTTTTCATATATAGTTTGAGGTGATTCTTCACTTAACATTTGTAGAGAAAAAACTCTGTAATATCCGTCCCAAATTCAAGGGTATTTATGTCGTTTTACTGGTAAGGGTAAAATAGTCTTTTACTATAAGAGGGTATTTTAGTAATTTTCCTAGGAATTGTTTTGGTATCTCATCTACTTTCTCGGACATGGTGTGCCTATATATAAGAAGTATACATAAAATACTAAATTAATGCCTTGATATATTTATGTATACATATATATTAGGATTCTTTTGTTATATGTCTCTAAGTAATTATTTGTAGTGGTCTAATGTGGACACTTATCCAAAAATGAGTGGGCAGCACAAAATATATAATAGGTAATTAATAATGAAAGGGAAATTAATGTGATATAATTCTGATTATTCTTTTTGGATTCTTGACATGCAAAAACGTGTTTCTTAAAGGAAATTTTTTTGTTTATCATCTTATACCATGGCACATTATGATTGGTTGGATTTTATCACCCTGTTGCATGTCGAGTTTTGGTTGGATCTTCTCTAAATTGAATTGTCACCCAGTGAATTTTTGGTTAAATTGAAAACAGAGATAATCCCCATGATAGCATGCGGAATGTTTAGAAGAGTAAGGTTGACTAGAATAAGTTATATTGGACCTTTAGGGTTAGTAGTCGGTAGTTCTTTCCTGACGTACATATAAAGAAAGTGATACCAATAAAGAATAGGTTTTCAACCGAGAAATTAAGTTTTCTTGCAGTGGATAGCAGCTCCGTCTAGAAATCTTACTGTTACATGAAACGGAGATCGTAAAAGGAAGAGAGGAAATGTTAGTGGTCGTGAAAATCTTGGTTTCTTTGGATCGGTATTTGGCATCATTTTATTTAGGATTATTTGCTAACGTTTGAGGTAGGCGCAACACAATCAAAAACTTTTTCCTATTTATGTTTTCTTTAATTAAATTCATATTTACAAGTTTTTATGATTATTGATGATAATGATGATAATCGATGTTATGAGCATGATTATAAATGTTGGGCTGCGGTCCATAGATTGTAATTCTTAAAAATATTTTTTGATGGGATACGAGATATCCTTGGGAACAATTTTGTTTCCCTAAACCCACGTGGGGCTCCATGGGGAGGGCGGATTGATTGATTTGATTATTATTATGGATGTGGTGTTTCCATGTGTTTGTGATGTTGCTAACCATGCCAGTGGTTGTTTTTACAAGGAATTGAAAAATATTGCATAAAATATTTTGTTGCTTCTTTGCCTACTGAGTGTCACAACTCACGTCGTATTATGAAAAAAAATTCCAGATTTGACGCATGACAAGGAGTTGATAAACGTGGAGCCTAGAGAGTAATTTGAAGTCCTTACGATTATTGTTTACGCGTAAAATTCTAGATCAATGACGTAATTAGTCTTAGATTTAAAGTAGTAAAATATTATATGATGTTGAGTTGACTGATTTTAATTTTAATTTCCTAACAGTTTTTGGTATTATTATTTTCGTAGTTAATGTAAAATATCTTAAGGGACATTTGGTAAAATTTATAGAATTTTTTGAGTGGTATACATATTTTTAAAATAATTCTTTGTACCAGTATTGAATACAACAAATATCCTATATTTTTAAATGTCTCATAAACATCCTACTTTAAAACAATGATACATTGACTTTTGACCTTAGTGTCTTCTTAAGAAGTCGACATTTATCTTTTATCTTTCCAAATGGCAAGATTCATTCAATTTCGAGTTGTGTGCTATTTTATATAATTTTTATAAAACAGACTATCACAGTTTTGATTTTCTGCGGTGCTGGTCAACTTCATGTTTGACCGTGGTCATAGGTTATTAAACATCATTTAAAAATCTTGGAAAATTAATAACTAATAGTATTTACAGTTTGGATCAATCCCTATAAGTATCATGAATTTTGGAACTCGTATGAAGCCTGTACAATTCTCTGAATATACCTTTGTCTGTTTTAAGTTTTACAATCTAGTATTGAAATCGTTGCTTATTAATTAAAACTTAAGACTTGAAAGGTGTTGATATTTTTATATGAGAATAAAAATGTGTTTTTTTTCCGGTGGCTGTAAAGTTAGGTTAAATCAACGGTTAGATCTTCCCAAATAAATTTTCTAAGTTTTCCGCTGCGATAGAAATGGTAAAACGAGCTTAAAAATAAAGCCCAAATAAATTATTTACGAGCTTGGGCTTAGTAGTCGGCCTTTGGCTATGGTGTCGAAGTAGCACTTCGGGTTTTCGGGCACGATATGCGGGCAGGATCAGGGCCCGAAAATTGGGGTGTTACAAACTCCATACCGTTTCCTATGCATATATTCACCAAGCGTCATCTCAGATGAGGTTGCCTTATAATTTGAACTTCTACGCTTATATTGTGCCAGTGTCATCTTAGGTGACGTCTCCTCAGAAAAGTCATCATCCTTAAAAAGTCCCTAAAAATAAGTACAAAAAAAGCATAAAATGGAAAAAAGAAAATCTAAAATGAAATGAAAATACTGTACAAAATAAAAATAAACCTAAAAAATATTCTAAAAACAAGTCCGCGTCGTCGGCGCCAAAAATTGATGTGATTTCAAAGTTGCTGAAGTAAATATGAATTGAACTCTAAGACTTGTGAAGAATTTAAAGATTTAATGAAAATAATAAATTAAAGCGGGAGTTACTGGGACGGTCTAGGATTTCACCGAATTCATAACATAGTGTTCAATTATTTATTCTCTACAATTATCGCTCAATGAATAAAAACATGGACTCTTATTTTTTCCAAGGTAGATTCTCAAAATATTAGTTATAAATCAATTTAAAATAAATGCAAAATTCATAAAAAGAATAATATAAATTCACCCAAGTATGAAATTCGGATTCATCCGTCGACACAGTGTAGGGGTTTAGCTTCTCATATGGTAGACACGCTCAAAATTCATTGTTATTGCTCAAAAGTGCTTACAAGAGGTGAAAAGATAAGAAAACTGAGTTTCCCGACGTTGTAAAGGCGTTACAAAATTGTTACAATGCCTTATACAGAAAACTATTGTTTTGTTCTGTCGCAGAAAAACTGTCATTCTTGGAAGAAACAGTGACAGTTCTAATACGACAGACTACATGTGTAGTCTGTTCTTCTTCCTATTTGCAGCAGCAGAAAATCTGCTCTGCGACCCTCTACTCTTCTGCCCAACTCTCGATATCCCCTATAAGACATTCGAGGACTCTTTTTATACCTCACCAGCAACAAATCTTCTGCAATAACTCCATATCATCCTCTTTTCAATTCTCTGCAGTCACGGGGTTATTTCTTTCCCTTTTTTTTCTTCTCTTACGTGTTCTCTTGTGTTATCTTGCAACTGGCACACTCCAAACACACAGTTTTCTCGTAACAGATTGAGCAAAGAAGATTTCCACACGTAATTTCCAATCCCGTGAATATGCAACTTCCATATTTTAACCAAGTCCACGTATTCTTCCTTTTATTTTCAAAACAAAACTCATTACTCAAACAGGGTTATCCCATTCGAACACCAAGCCAAACTCCGACTAAAACTCTTCTCAATCCTGTCCGGGATATTATGCAGATAAAGAGTTTTTACACCTCTGTTTCCATGAGCTTCCACGTATCTTCCTTCTTAGTCGAATCAAACATACCATCCCTTTTTGGATAAAACATGCCCAAATAAAGCAAAATCAGAGAGAAAAAAGTCCACCAAAAACTCTCCAAAATCTTCGCAGATGAAGGCTAACTTTCCCTGTTTCTCTTCGAACTGATCATCCAGCCAAATATAATCGATTATAAAGCCCATACGATCTCTGTTAGGTCTTAATAGGTGGATCCCACTCAAATACAGCAATTGAATATCCATAAACTCGCCCAAAAATTGAATCCAAACTCTAAACTTAGCTGCACAATTTTCCCGCCAAAATTTCTATTTTGTTTTCTTGAAGTCCCAATTATCTAGCCAATTTTAATCGAAAGAAAGACCCATGCCATCCCTGTTTAGTCCGTAGCAACAAACCCGTTTGATTTCACCCATTGAATCTCGTTATAATTCACCCAAATCGCAAACCTTAATTTTGTTCCATTGGAAACTAGTTTTCCTGCCATTTTCCAAATTCAAAAGGTTGAAGATGACCTCTCCTTATCCAATCCGGGGGTGCATTTAGTAATTGGGGTGTATTTAGCAATATTGAGGGTGCGAGTAGCAATTCGTAGGGTATATAAGAAATAATTTTGGGCTGTAAATAACAAAACTCCTGGGGTGCCTTTATCAACTCCTCTGGTGCCTTTAACACATTTTAGGGGTGCCCTTATCCAAATTTGGGGTGCCTTTAGTACTTTTCTGGGACCAAATTTCATTTTTCGAGCAACTTTCTCCACAAGAGCTTAATCCCTTCAAAAGACTCAAAACAAGTTTATTACCAAATAAAATGAGGCCTAGCTAATGTAATTATGGGTGCAAAAGCATCGCAATTTTTTGCTTATCACCAAGCCTCTTATTAAGTAGAAGTGGTGTGATTTCCATAGCAGACAATGTAATAGTAATTGAAGAAGTATCCTCTGAAGGTGTTGTTGGTGAAGATGCTAGATGTAGCGGATATAAACCATTGTTACTCTGCCCATGAAAAATGTTCATCCCAGATTTGAGATCCCTCACAAAGTAATTATCACCCTCAAATGTTATACTGAAATTATTCTCTAGTAAACTTATGAATTGAGAGAAGTTTTTGAGAAGCAACTGGAACATGTAAAATTTTAAGGAAATTAATAGTACTTGTCATCTAAAATTTAGTAGATGTACCTATGTCAGAAATTTGCACCATTTGCATTTGTTATCTGCTCAATACCACTGTGAGAATAAAAGTCTTGAAGATTTGAAGCATCTGAGGTAATATGAGTTGTTGCTCCTGAATCACAGTACCAAGGATTCTCACCTAGAACATTAAGTGAAGCTAACATATCATGTATATTCCAAGGAAATGGTCGACCTTGACAAGCAAAGTTCATGCGCTGATTGCATTCAATAGCTGAGTGACCAAACTTGAAGCAAAAGTAGATCTAAGACCATTGAGAACACTCAAAATCATTTCAGATTTATAGATGAGAGATTCAGCAACAAATAAAGATTCTGATATCTTCTTGATCTCATTAAGATAATTGATGATAGTAGTGTTACCTTGTTTAATATAGGAGAGCTTTGTTATGAGTTGAATCACATGTGTTGAAGAAATTGAAGCAAATCTTTCTTTAGTTGACTTCCACAGTTCATATGAAGTAGTTGGACCAGCTTCATATGAGATAACACTTTTAGAAATAGATGATTGAATCCGCAAGATAAGAGTTTGATTTTCTTCATTCCGTCGTATCCACTTAGGGTAGTCTTATCAGGATTTGCAATTCTTTGCACATATACAAATTTGTGTGGACAATATTTTGTACCGTTTTTGTAACCAAGAACATTGTAGCGTTTAAATAAAGGAAGAAGTAAGGATTTCCAGGTGAAAAAATTATGATCTTGAAGTTTTGAAGGAACTATATGCGCAATAGTGTGTAAAGGAACTTTAGTAATACTTGATTCCATATTGAATCAGAAGAAAAATTTGAGAAATAGAAGCTTTGAATTGCCTGTTTAATGGCGAAAGCTAGGTTAGGTGATCAGGCCCTGATTGGCACTGATATCATAGAGAAAATGAGTGGGGAGGAATATATTGATTCCTCACTGACAAACAACAAGAGTACAAGCCTTATAAATGAATGGATAATTAGTTACAAAGACAGGCTGGCAAAGCGAGTTGTTGTAGTTAACGGAAACACCAGAAACTGTTAATAATAACAGAAGAGCTAACAACACACCCATAAAAGATTAAAAGCAGACATAGAGTGAGTAATAGTTTGTTTGTTTTTTGACAAAGTGTATTAAGATGTAAAAGTCACCAGAAGTGACAGATACAAAGAAAAACAAAAAGATCTAATGATTATCTGCTGTTTATCATTGCCTCCCTATTACAAATAAGTGTACTTAAAGAAATACCATCAAATATATTTGTACGCAAACCCCAATAAAAAAGAGTACACTTTATAGCAATAATAAGTGGATTGAAAGATCTTTCTCTCCTTCCGCCATATAATCTATCATACAATAATCTTGTATTTTTCCTGCCATATTATCCATTAAACTGCAAAAGGAATATGATACCAAAGTTTCTTTTTCATATCTTTACTTTTTTTGTTAGGCAAAGAGAAGCTTTAACATTCTCAGCAAAAACCCAATCATAACCAAAAGAAGACAAGGAATAATTCCAGATCTTAGTTGTTTCTGCGCAATGAAGAAAAATGTTCATGTTTGTCTCTTGCGCTACATTACAGAACAAGCAGCTATCTGATTCCGATTTACCCGTTTTAACTAAGTAATCTCTAGGGTTTCACTTATTTCCTATCCCCATTTTCCCTAAATTCAATCCCAATACACAAATCATATTTTGTAAAACCCTTTTAAAATTGGGTAAACATAACTCACTCTATTATTCTCCATAGATAACTTTGTTAGAGCGTTGCTCGGTCGAACTCGCAAGCGTTGTTGTCTCAAGCTTGTTTTCCAAGTTTAGTTTCCAAAAGTATAAGTCTTGATTTCTAGTCTACTTATAGCTAAGTCTCGGATTAGGATAGAAAGTGTAGTTGAGCATTATACTTCACGACGTTCATTGGTTGAAGACGAAGAAATACTAAGGGGAGCTTGTGGAGCTTTATCAACAAAATCTATGTGGATACTTGAACTCATCTATCACTCAAAAGTCTATATACTCTGTCTCTTATTTGAGACAAAATTCATAAAGCTATATAGACTTCAATTATGCACATTTGATATTTCGAGCTGAGTTTAACTCGCTTACATATTTCTCGAAATATGTATTGGTTAGCTTTTGCTTTAACCAAGTTCATCTTATATTTTTGACGAAAGTCAAAAGATGATCATGTGAAAATCACCTGGTAATATCTTACATGATTTGTGTGAGACGGTCATTTGATGTAGACTCGAAATGTTTCGTATTGGTCATTCGACCACTTGAAAATTGCTTTGAGGCTAATAGTTTGTGTGAGGCATCTATTGTCTTCTTCAGAGAATGTTTCAATGATTGAAATAAGAGTTTATAACACTTAACCATGATTAGATTATAAGCATAGTACGCATACTTGCATATGTGTAATCCTAGTCCGGGTAGCATAATACGCATACCTGTACGCGTACTGTTTGGTTAATGAAAGTCCGGGAACTATAGTATGTATACCGGTATGCGTACTGGCGTAAGTTCAAGTTCCAGAATTTCTGCTGAGCTTGGTTTATATTTAGTGGTATCCGTACCCATTCGCATACTGGGAACCCAAACTTAGTCCGACTACTTAGATACGCACACCCGTATGCATAATTGAGTAACTTAAGTTCTAAAATCGGTTTGTTCATGAACTAATACATTTAAAAAGTAAGTAATGCAATCTTTTTGCAGACCATGGCTATAATGTTCATGAATTGATTCAAGTGAATCAAAATCGATTTTTCTTCAATTCTGTCTTGTACACTTCTATGAGAATATAAACCATTGAACAACTCTAGAACTAGTTTCATTTGAGTCAATTGAACTAGTTATGGTTAAGATGAATGTGGTTGATATGAAAGTTTTCATGTGGATAATATGGTATACACGTTTAGGTACGGTTACTCATATCTAAATGAATTCACTTTTCAATTGTGTGTAACAAGCTAAGTTCGATCTAACGGTGAAATATATTAGCTCGAGTCTGATCAGGTTTTCATTTAACGGTGAATATTGAATGATTTGTTACCAAGGTAACGTTGATTGCAAACCCTGATTTGAAGACTATATAAAGGAAACTCTAGCAAATGGGAAACCTAATCCCCACTGTTAGAGCATTGCTCGGTCGAACTCGCATGCGTTGCTATTTCAAGCATGCTTGTCAATGTTAGTGATCAAAACTATAAGTCTTGATTTCTAGTCTACTATAGCTAAGGTCTCGGACTAGGATAGAAAGTGTAGTGGAGCTCAAGAACTCCATGGAAATCATCATACAAAACGAAGGACTACTCAAGGAACCGGTGGATCTTCATCAACTAAAAGGTATGTGGAGACTTGAACTTATCTATCACTCAAAAGTCTATCTATTCTATCTCCTATCTTGAGACAAAAGTCGTTTTGCTATATAAACTTATATTATACACATTTGGTATTTCGATCCGAGTTTATCTCGCCTATCTATTTCTCGAAATATGTGCTGGTAAGCTTTCGCTTTAACCAAGTTCATCTTTACCTAGTGACGAAAGTCATGATATGTTTCAATCACTTTGAAAATTGCTCTGACGAAAAATGGTTTGTGAATAACAACTATATAACGTCATCTGAGAATGTTTCAATGATTGAAATGAGAGTTTAGACTATATAACCATTGATGGATATAAGCATTGTTGTGGACACACATATATGTATAAGTCTTATTCCTTGAACCAAAGTTTGCGAACTTTGTTGATCAAGAGAACCAGATTTTTTTTTCACAGTTTGCGAACTCAGTGCGCGAACTGGCGGAGGTTCTCGTCCGAGAATATCTGCTGGAGTTTGGAAACTCACTCAACAAGCTCAGTCCGCGAACTGGCGAAGTTCTCAAACCCGAGAATTTCTGCTGGAGTTTATGAACTCCTTCCGAGAACTTAAGTCCGCGAACCCAGTCCGCGAACTTGAGTAGGTTATATCTAAAAATGATTGTTCTTGAACTCATCTTTATATT
>NC_039368.1:118797022-118837223 GCF_003573695.1 Papaver somniferum | reverse complement strand
TGATGTAGTTTTTTAGTGGTAAGTAAAAGTTCGTTGCTCGGACTTGTAAAGATTTAAAAATAAAAATATATACAAAATATATGTCACAAGATCAAGAGATACTAGGACTCAGGATTCCACCAATTCTCATATCATATGGTTCAAAAGATAATTCTAGGCATTTATAGCTTCAAGGATAACAAATATTGACTCTTTCTTCTTTGCCAAGGTAGATTTTTGAAAAGCAATGAACACAAGCATGATGTATCAAAAATACATAGACCAAGCATACATCATCAAACGAAGTCACACCCATTCAATAAAAATCATAAATCGATTAAATATCAATGCAAATAGTCATAAAAGAATTATTAGAATTACCACATGCATGAAAAATGGCTTCCTCCATCATCCCAGTATTGGGGTTTATCTCCTCATATCAATCACTTGCTCAGAATACATGTTTATAGATCAAAAGTTGATTAAAAGAATGAAAAGAATAAAATCAGTGAATCTCGACCCACAGAAGGCGTCCAGAGAAGAACGATAAAAAACTACTGCTGTAAATAACGATACTTCACTGCTGCTGTTGACGCTGTTGTTTTATGACCCTTGATAGTCAGTCGTTTTCACTGTTGATAAATGACTGTCTTCTGGAGTCTGTTCTTCGTGTTCTTCAGCAGCAGCAGCAGCAGAACTCCTCCTTCCTGCAGCTCATGTTCTTCGCTCCTCTAGCCTCTCTCTGGTCTCTGCTCGACCCCAACTTTCTTGATACCTCTTCTAGGGGACCTGAGCATCCTATTTATACACAAAAGGGTCATTGAATCTTTCCCAAATCGCATCGAAATTCCCTTTTTCCTTTCTTGGCAGTCACGGCAATAATCGCTTCCCAAATTTGTTTCACACGTTTCTGAGCTCTCCCACTTATATCAACTCTTCCTTAGATAGAATATAACCCGTTTAGATGGTTTACTTGCCTTTAATCTCCTTGAATAGCCAAATTCGAACCCATGAAGCCGTGTTTCCTTATTTGACTTTGATTCCTATTTCCGGCTATTCCAGCCCAAGTTGATCGGTCCAATTGCTTCTATTAAACTTGCTAGGTCATATCAAATCCATCCCAATCAATTTCCGGTGTTTAATCTCTTTAAAACTGCTCCAAAATCAACTCCTATTTCCCGCCAAAATTCTTGATTCAAATCGTGAAGAAGAAGGGTGTCCCCCTATCCTGTCCTGGTGTCCCTTTAGTACATGCCCGAAATGTGGTGCCCCTTATCCAACTTAGGGGTGCCTTTAGCAATTCTTCTGAGTTGTTTTCAGCACTTTTCGGGGTTCCCTACGGGGTACTTCTGGTACACTTTTGGGGCGCTTCCGGTACTCTATCAACGAAGGTCCAAACGCCGCATTTTCAGCCAATTTCGCCGCAAAACCTTATTCTTCTAAAAACACCTACAAATAAATAAAATAACCAAATAAGTACAAAATCGAGCACTAACAATATATACAATTGAGCTATATTAGACACATAAATGCGTCTATCAAATACCCCCAAACTTATTATTTGCTAGTCCCGAGCAAATCAAAACTACAAAATAAAATCCTAACTCAGTGTCGCAGGCATCGTCAATTGCATTTAGCGTATGCAATAAGCCTTTAAACCCCTAGGTGGCCCTAGCGGCCGAGTTATAGTCTCGGGAGGGATTACTAGAGATATACCCACAAAATCTTTACTCCAGACCCTAACTATCTATGCAGAATCTTGGAAGGCACTAAAGAACCTCCTTGGTTGGCATACTTATTGTTTACAAGAGGAAGTACCCTGATGCGAAATTCCAATTGCTGTACACGAGTTTGCACTCAAGCATACTAAAATTCATATAAAGTGACAGAGCTCTACTCAGATAGTTTCTGGACATCATAAACCGGAGTCAACCAATCACATGGGTAGATTAAGAAGATGGATGTAGAGAAAGGCGTAGATGATGTTGACTAAGGTGAACCTATCCTAATGGACTGAGATACTGGTCTAGACTAATATCAACCCACTGGCATATACAAGGGTACCAGCGGTCGATAATCCTAACTCTAGGTCAACTCAGCTGGCATATACAAGGGTATCAGTGGTCGACTTTATTGTATTTATTCCGGTTGGTCTAATGGTCTGGTCTAAATACTTTTCTTCTTCTTTTTTTTTTCAATATATATATATTTTTTTCTTCTTTTCATCATTTTTTTTTTTGGGTATCTCAGTCACTCTATTTCACCCTAGTAATGGTAAAAAGAAATAAAATAAAAAGAAGTGATCAGGATTCTTTCGATGTTTCCATCACGAGGATATGGCGAAACTACCATGTTTTTTTATCTAACACCTGAGCTCTGTGCTTTTATGAATAGACTCTTCTATATTTTTCCATCTAATCAGATTGGTTCCTCAACTCCTACAACCAAAATGCTTCCATCCACTTAGATTGGTTAGTGCTATCCTTAATAGGCATAAATTTCTAGGCTCTGGAGTTTATTAATGCAATTAAAAAGTTCCTCCCGTACCCCCAAACTTAAATCTAACATTGTCCTCAATGATCTAAAGATAAAATTAAAAGCATGAACAAGGAGAAACTGTTACCATTTGAAGCAAAGAGTTAAAGAAAGATATTACCTGGTTGCATGAGAATGGATTTTCTCCCAAGAAGTGCTAAGTCTAAAGTGTTCAGCCAGACTTAGGAAAGGATTAGTCAACTCGAACCGTATAATAGTAGCCGAAATAACTGCGGGTCTTCAAAACCAAAAAGAGTTGACCAAAGGAAATTGCAGTGAACCAACGAAATTAACAAGACTATCATGCCCTTACCTAGTTTCCTGATAACTATCGCTAATTGCGGTTCAGGTTCAGGTTCTATGAAAGGGTCTAAATAAAATATTTTCCTTGGATGCATTTCCTCATAGATTGGATCCAAATTACTAGGTCCTAGAGTCTGGAAAAACTCAATTAAGAACTTAGAATCACGAAGTAATAACCTAAATAATTGCGGATCCTCTAAGTCAATCAGATATGACTTACATAGTTGACCACATTGAGAGTAGTGGTCATTCTTAAGAAAATATGTCGATTCTATTAACCTAAAGTACATAGGCTTAGTCTCAGAACTTAATAATCGACTAATTTTAAATATAAACGTTCCCACATTTGGAAGAAAACTATTTGGTGAGAAAACAAAGTCAATATGGGTGTTATTGCCTGGGATAACCACATCAACCATAGGATGGGTTCCTAACGACTTAACTTTTTCTTGGACATCACTAAGTTCCGAGAAAAGGTGTATGAAGATAATCTTGTAAAATGGTTGAGGCACATATGTTAAGTCCCAAGTGAGGGACCTTTCTAAGAGTTAAAGCACACGGAGAATGATAATCACCCCCAAACTTAGAGTTTTCAGTGTCTCTAGTTAGACTAGTCACAATCTCCCTAATTTCTAGGTCATCAGATTCCTGAAAATGGGCAATTGATTCTTCTAAGCCAGGTTCATCCTCACTTATCTCTACGAGTTCATCTAAGACTATTGTTTCTAAATCGCAAGACTTTAAAACAGTATTCTCATGATAAAACCGTTCCTCGAAACCATCATTGACTACTGTTTCTAAATCGTTTGACTCGAAAACAGTATTCTCAAGATAAACCGGTTCCTTTAAACCATCATCGGCTTCGTAATCTAAAGGAAATACTACATAGTCTAAAACATGGGTATCTCTAATCAAATCCTCGTCCTTTTGAATAGGTGAATAATTATTAAAATTATTTGGATTTGAACTAAAAATATCATTATCATTGTAAAGATATATTGGAGTAACAAATTCCTGATCACTATGCCTACATGTTTCAAATTTTTCATCAACACTATCCTCATCATAATCGTCATTATAATAGCATGAAAATGGTTGAACCTCATCTAAAGTAGTGTCACCAATTCTTACCTCGTCATCCTGATTATGGAAATAACTATCCTCAAGGGTATTATCGGAAACACTATATTGTAAGTTAAGATTATTTTGAGCAAATCTTTCCTGGGCCTCTAACAACATTTTCTGAGTCGACTCACATGACTTCCTGACTTTATCTAGGAAAGAAGGTTCACACGTTGAATTGTTTTCGTCCATAACTAAATTATTCATTCCTGTAGAACTACGTGTTGTCGCAAGTAATTTTTGTGTTGACTCAGCTAACTGACAAGCAGACTCTAGTAAAGAGGAATTATAAGAATTTTGCTCGTATGACTGATGGTTGTGAGGATAGTGATTGGGCTCACCATGGTATGAACCATAACCTTGAAAAGGTTGGCGTTCCCAACTACTATTCCCACCATGGTCATAAAACTGATGATGTCCATATTCAGGTCGATACTCATTGTATTGGCTTTTATCATACCAGTTCGACATTCTTAATTGCAAAGGGAATTCTACATAATCACAAACAAGGCCGACTCGAATTCACCAAAGCAAACCTAAATATTTCTAGCAAACAAAAAGCATGATGGCTCCACTTAGATTGTTTCTAGACTAGCTTCTATCTCTCGAAGGGGAATTCGTTACAGTTTGAGCAAACCCCTCTGGATCAATCCAAGCTAATGTGAGATGAAACTGAGGCGAGGGAAGCTCAATGGAGATTTGATACCCAAGGCCTCACCGGCGTTACAAGGCGGCTTGTTTCAACTCCCAGAAGTCATCATGAACTTTGAAGTTGCTTAAAAGGTGACCAATATCCTTCGAAAATTTTTCCTAACAAGCTCGTTACCCTATAGGTCTTTTTCTAATCAGACTTTAAAGCTTGGGTTCGCATTAGGTTTTGTTTTCCTAAAGAGTGCAAGAACGGAACGATGATGAAATCCGAACCCTTATCTTGTTTAGGCCAGGCCTTGCCCTTTACTAGGAATATAAAAACAGTCTGGTTCGTCCTCAAACAATTATCACCTTAAGGAGTACAGTAACCCGCTTGCAGGAGATTCGCGAGTGTTTCGATTGGACTTACCTCCCGTACCAGACGGGGATGAACCGTTGAAGTTGACTCGGGCCACGACTCCTATGTCGTGTACGAACCCGAGGGGCCGAGACGATATAGTAATCTCCGTCCTTCCCTGCACACAGTTTAAATTTAAAGGTACCCTTCCGTAGGGTATATAAAAAAAATAATGTCCCAAAATTTAAAGTCCAAAGAAAAAGTCCAAAAATTACAAAAAAATTACGAAAAATAAAACCTATTTACAAATTCCAAAAAAAATTAAAAAGAATAAATAAATAAAAGCTATATACAAAACTTCTTCTTCACTCCTTTTTGGATTCCTCTTTTCTTTCGTTCTTTGGCTTCGCTTTTCTTTTCAGCACCTTCTTCTTTACTTTAGCTCGGCTCCAAGTCTGAAATCAAACAAAAATACCAAAACGGGTAAAAAAGAACAAAAATAATAAAAATAAAAATAAACCTAAAAAAATAAACAAATCTATAAACAAGTCAGGGTCGGCGGCGCCAAAAATTGATGTAGTTTTTTAGTGGTAAGTAAAAGTTCGTTGCTCGGACTTGTAAAGATTTAAAAATAAAAATATATACAAAATATATGTCACAAGATCAAGAGATACTAGGACTCAGGATTCCACCAATTCTCATATCATATGGTTCAAAAGATAATTCTAGGCATTTATAGCTTCAAGGATAACAAATATTGACTCTTTCTTCTTTGCCAAGGTAGATTTTTGAAAAGCAATGAACACAAGCATGATGTATCAAAAATACATAGACCAAGCATACATCATCAAACGAAGTCACACCCATTCAATAAAAATCATAAATCGATTAAATATCAATGTAAATAGTCATAAAAGAATTATTAGAATTACCACATGCATGAAAAATGGCTTCCTCCATCATCCCAATATTGGGGTTTAGCTACTCATATGAATCACTTGCTCAGAATACATGTTTATAGCTCAAAAGTTGATTAAAAGAGTGAAAAGAATGAATCTCCACCCACAGAAGGCGTCCAGAGAAGAACGATAAAAAACTACTGCTGTAAATAACGATACTTCACTGCTGCTGTTGACGCTGTTGTTTTATGACCCTTGATAGTCAGTCGTTTTCACTGTTGATAAACGACTGTCTTCTGGAGTCTGTTCTTCGTGTTCTTCAGCAGCAGCAGCAGCAGAACTCCTCCTTCCTGCAGCTCCTGTTCTTCGCTCCTCTAGCCTCTCTCTGGTCTCTGCTCGACCCCAACTTTCTTGATACCTCTTCTAGGGGACCCGAGTATCCTATTTATACACAAAAGGGTCATTGAATCTTTCCCAAATCGCATCGAAATCCCTTTTTCCTTTCTTGGCAGTCACGGCAATAATCGCTTCCCAAATTTGTTTCACACGTTTCTGAGCTCTCCCACTTATATCAAACTCTTCCTTAGATAGAATATAACCCGTTTAGATGGTTTACTTGCCTTTAATATCCTTGAATAGCCAAATTCGAACCCATGAAGCCGTGTTTCCTTATTTGACTTTGATTCCTATTTCCGGCTATTCCAGCCCAAGTTGATCGGTCCAATTGCTTCTATTAAACTTGCTAGGTCATATCAAATCCATCCCAATCAATTTCCGGTGTTTAATCTCTTTAAAACTGCTCCAAAATCAACTCTTATTTCCCGCCAAAATTCTTGATTCAAATCGTGAAGAAGAAGGGTGTCCCCCTATCCTGTCCTGGTGTCCCTTTAGTACATGCCCGAAATGTGGTGCCCCTTATCCAACTTAGGGGTGCCTTTAGCAATTCTTCTGAGTTGTTTTCAGCACTTTTCGGGGTTCCCCACGGGGTATTTCTGGGGTACTTCTGGTACACTTTTGGGGCGCTTCCGGTACTCTATCAACGGAGGTCCAAATGCCGCATTTTCAGCCAATTTCGCCGCAAAACCTTATTCTTCTAAAAACACCTACAAATAAATAAAATAACCAAATAAATACAAAATCGAGCACTAACACTATATACAATTGAGCTATATTAGACACATAAATGTGTCTATCAACAAACATATTCGTCTAATCGTTTGTGATTCCGCAATAACTTGTTTCGCTAGTCGATTAAGTTTATCGTGAGGTGATTGATAATTCTAGGCTGTTCTTCGGGAATATAAGTCCAAGTTATCAGTTGGTTCTTGTTCACCTTGATTTATCAAAATATGGAACAAAACTCATAGGTATATTCGTGGGATACGGATTTATCTATATCAATAGACTTTTCTGTGTGAGACAGATTTGTTTATTAGAGTCTTCGATTTCGGGTTGAAGCAACTCTTAGTTGTGGGTGAGATCAGCTAAGGGAATCAAGTGCTTAGTATCCTGCTGGGATCAGACATGTAAGGAGTACAACTGTACCTTGGATCAGTGTGATATTGATTGGGGTTCAACTACAGTCCAGACCGAAGTTAGTTTGTAGTATAATGTATGTAGCGGCTTAATACAGTATGTGTTCAACCTGGACTAGATCCCGGGGTTTTTCTGCATTTGCGGTTTTCTCATTACTAAAATTCTGGTGTCTGTGTTATTTCTATTTTCGCATTATATTGTTTATCTTTATAATTGAAATATCTCAGATTGTGCGTTGTTCAATCAATTAGAATATCCGACCTTTTGGTTGTTGATTTAAATTGATTGAAACTTGGATATTGGTCTTTGGTACCATCCAAGTTATCTCTTTAGTATTTGATAAAGACTCGCAGATTTCTATTTCTTGAGTATAAATCAAATCGAGAGATTGAGATATTAACTCCTTTGATATACTTTTATCTGGATTGAGTCTGAATGTCTAGTTGATTCTCTAGCAAAGTATATTGGAGTTTGTTCATACAGATTGCTAAGAGAAATATTGGGTGGTGTTGTTAGACCCCCGCTTTTTCACCCACACCTCTTGTGTGATACTAGTTGCGACTAGAGTCGATTCTCCTTTAACCTTAGATTTTTCCAATGCCCTGTAAGTTAACGACTTGAAAACTTCATTGGGATTTTGAAGCCAGACCCAACTATTTTCTATGTAGTGATCTTGTTGTTTTCTATCGTGATTGAGTACTATCTTCTTTAAGATTTGCTAGATATTTAATCTCCGATAGGCAAGATAAAAAGTAGTCACATACATCTTCATCCCATCATTTGTGATTCCACGATATCTTGTTTCGCTACCATACGATTAAGATTATTGTGAGGTGAATTATATTTCTAGGTTGTTCTTCGGGAATATAAGTCTGATCTATCAATTGGCTCCTGTTCACCTAGATTTATTAAAAGACGGAACAAAACTCATAGGTTTATCTGTGTGAGACAGATTTATCTATTCAATAGACTTTTCTGTGTGAGACAGATTGGTTTATCAAGTCTTCGACTTTGGGTCATAGAAACTCTTAGTTGTGGGTGAGATCATCTAAGGGAATCAAGTGCGTAGAGTCCTGCTGGGGTTCAAAGCCGTAAGGAGCGCAACAGTACCTTCATCAATGTGAGATTGGTTAGGGATCAACTACATTCCAATCCGAAGTTAACTTGGAGTAGGCTAGTATCTTTATCGGATTAATACAGTATGGTGTTCAAATATGGAATAGGTACCGGGGTTTTTTTTTGCATTCGCGTTTTCCTCATTAGCAAAACTTCTGGTATCTGTGTTATTTCTTTCTGCATTATATTTGTTTATATAATTGAAATATCACAGGTTGTGCGTAAGTTCAATCAATTATGAATTCAACCCTTTGGTTGTTGATTAAATTGATTGACACTTGGATATTGGTTTCTGATACCATCCAAGTTATTTCTTATATTCAATCGGGCTCGCAAATTCCTATTTGTTTGATTGCAGATTGAATTGAGAAATTGAGATATAACTTTTTGATATACTTTTATTAAGATTGGGTCTGAATGTCTAGTGGAATCTCTTGAAATTATATCGGAGTTAGTCCATACAGATTGCTAAGCGAAATATTGGGTGTGGTTGTTATACCCCGCCTTTTCAATTGGTATCAAAGCAGGAAAACACGTTTAAGACCTTATAAGTCTGTATTTGTAGCGATTTGACTCTATGGAAAGAAGTGTTATCTCTATAAACGTACCACCAGTCTTCCATGGCTCGAACTACTTATAGTGGAAAAATTTTATGCTTGCCTTTCTTCAAGCGCGTGATTTTCAATCATGGGTTTAGGTTGTTAATGGATATGATCCTCCGGTTGTTACGATAGGCTCTGTAACTTTTCCAAAGGATATCAGTGATTATGATGCTGTCGAGATTCTTGTTGCAAAGCAGAATTCTGACGGATTGAATGTAATCATCCATGCCATTACCCCAGATCTTCAGCACCATGTGACTACGATGCTTTGGATATCTTAGAAACCGTATTTCAAGGGAATACCTGTGAAAAAGAAGATATGCTTTAAAACCTAAATTATGATTGGGAAAACCTTCGTATGGCAGATGAAGATTCATTTGATGAGTTTAATCATAAAGTGTCTGAAATTTTTAATACATCTTTTGCGTTGGGTAAGACTATTCCTAAAAAGGACATTATGATGAAAATTCTCGATCATTGCCATCTAGATACGATTCTAAGAAACATGCCATCGTTGAAGGAAATAACCTTGATGTGCTTTCCAGAAATACTCTTGTTGGGAAGTTAAAGATCTTTGATCATGAGCATGTATCGAAATATGGAAGGATATTGCTTTCAATGCACAAAAGAACACTAAATTACTTGATAAAAGTAAAAGTGTTGGCATCTCTGAAGATGATCCTTCTGAGACTGATTCATCATATGGAGATCTTGACAAGTCAGTCTCTTTGATCATAAGACAGTTTAAATATCTTCTTTTGAAGAGAAATAAACGGTTCATTAGAGATAAACATAAGTCATCAGTTAAACCTCATAATCGTGTTCCTCCTAAAAACAAGGATACTGATGTGACAACCCTGAATTAGATATGAATAGTCCGACCGGCCCTACCAATAGTAATTTATGATATTTCCACACGAACATAAGTCCGCATAGCTCACGCTAGCCATAAACGTCTAACTGGAAACATTGTTGAAAGGAAAACCTTCTTTTCATATAAATGAGTACTGAGTTGGACTTAAAAAAGTTGTACTAATGAAATACTTCAGTTTTAACAAAGTTTTGATAAGAAAAATATTTGAAAAGAATAAAAAATAACAATGTGATAACCTTATATTAAATAAAGGAACACAAATTCAACAGAAAACCACATCGAGGAAGAGGTTCCACTTCTTCCCAGATACTGCAGCGGAAACTCAAGAAAACTCCACAACTAGCCCATTTTATTATTCTGCTACCTGAAAGGGAAAAAATCAACACAAGGTCAGAGCCTTGAATGAGAAAGCTCACTCTCATTCCATCATACACACCAATAACATATAAGCAACAATTATTTCAAGTAAGACTACACTTTTTATTTTAAACATGGAAATAAAAAACACAGAAGTTTATAATTCTAAACTAACATTGCCACTCAGCTTCGGGAATTTACAATTCAAAGATACACACACCTACCACCATAAATTATTTTCATTGATAATTACTTCCTACCTGTGCTCACGAGCTATTTGAATAGCCGAGGCCCTGAACTCGGAAAACTCGACAGCCCCAATCTTTATCGATGGACCGCAGGCCAAATCATAATCAACCTATTGTCCATCGGTGCTCACAAGGTATTTATTTCTATTTTGTACCTTATCTCTTTGTTCTAACACCATCTACTGCCCACCGGTGCACACAAACTATTTGAATAGCCGAGGCCCTGCTCTCTTAGCAAGTAGATCCGCACAAAAGTAATCACCAATTAAGGATTTCAATCACCGTTATACTTCAATAAACATAATACAATTTTAAAAGTCTAGGAATTAAATCCACACATCATAATGTAGTACTCATACTCATAAGGGAAACACGACCCAAAAAACCATCCCAGCACCACAACAATTCATAAACTATCCCAATAGGCTTACCTCGCAATCACACTTGTCTTGGAACATACCCTATATATACTGATCTGATCCTAATAAATTTTTCACCACACATCCACAAATATATCATAAACATTATGCTAAAATTTCACACGAAAGTAACGGTTACAAACCAAAATAAGGCCGATTGTATATGCACATCGGAAACTGAAATCCTAACGATTCACTTATAAAAGTCAGTTGGTTTAGGTATTTACCAAACTTGGTTTCACTTTAATTTTCTACAGAATATACTTCACTATAATGGGTTACTCATATTAAAAATTCAGTTGAATCCATGCAGTAAAACATCTATTTTCGTGGCTTTCGATCCCTGCCAAGCTATCTGAATTCTGTAGCACAGTCACATTTTCCTACTTGTTTCTGTCATGATTCCGCATCCGATCATACTCAAACTTTAACAGTGGTTTGATAATACTTAAACTCATAAGATATCCAGAAATTACAGAAATCCGACGGTTTAATCTCATACTAAGATACAAACAGTAGTTAGGATTTTAGGTGTTAGAATAACCCTAACTCGAAAATTAGATCAAGGATTCCTAACCTCAACTAGGTTTTCAAGTATAAGAGACAATTGAAACTTAAAATACTATCAATATACACGATAAATCAATAATGAACTTTCCTTAATGCGGAGATGAGGCAACCAACAAGAACAAAAATCTAAATCAAGTTATCCCTAGCTCCCTCGTTTTGCACGGCCATTCCTTTTTCTTTTCTCCTTCTCTAAAAGTTTATACAAGTCTAGGTTTATACGATTTATTAATACTATAGATTGACACCATATAACCCAAACCATATACCAAAGATAAAGGGAAACTTACTTAGCTAATACAACCATAAGTCATCTTACACCACTAATACACTCCTACATCGAATAGAACTCAACTAATCATTCATAATTATTAAGTAACGGGGTATTACAAATGACGATATTGATGACGAGGACATGCCACAGTGCTTCAAGTGTAAAGGCTTTGGTCATTTTGCAAATGAGTGTCCAAATCATAAAAAATACACTAGAAAAAAGGTCTTGCTGCAACTCTTGATGAAATGTCTGATCACTATGATTATAATGAAGACGAAAAATCAAGTGTTGCATTCTTTTGTGAAAATATTGAATTTGACAATTGTAGCAATACATACATCAATCTCGATATTATTTCGGGAGAAACTTCAACCACCTTGGAGTATAAAATTGATTTCTCTTTGTATACTGAAAATTCCGTTTCTAATCTTTCAGGTTCTACCATTTGTCTAGCAGCCTGCACAACCATGACATCTGAACCATCCTCCACATTTATATGTTCTTATTGTACTCTCAAGGGTCATGAACTCTCCAAATGTTTCAATTACAAACATAATATAAGATATGTCAACAAACTTCAACGAAGAGCAAATCGATTAGGAAACAAGGTCAAACTTGTTCAGAAATCGTCTGAGGTATGTAATATCATCTCTTCTCCGAAGAAGTTAATTTCCAAAGAAAAATTAGACCACTAGATAAAATAATACGGTCTATACAGTCTGTGAAACTTGGTTCTAAGAATTCCATTCAAAAAGGTTACAGTGGACAGATTATTGTTCACCCAAGCACAACTTAATTTTTTTGGTTGTGTATCTTGTCTCATTTGCCTGGTTCAAAAAGATACAAGAGTTTGCACACATCAGGCTTTAGGAAAAGAGAAAAGATTTTTTTATATTTCTTCTTTTTGGTCTTGTTTTCACCTTTTTAGAATTCTTCCATCTTTTCATATCTAATTGATATTGAAAGGACTTTACTCTGTTTGATCAATAAAATAGGGTTAAAATTGACAATTCTGTCTTTCTTAGGGTTGTGAATTGTGCGTACGTGAATCCTTTAGTGTATAAAAGTTTTGTAACCCTACATTCATTTTTCCTTCTCTGAAAACTCTTTTTATCACAAGATTGCTTGTTAAGTCTGATTTGTGAATTCCGCTCACAATCTCATACTGGTATGGAGAATCCAAGCACTATGTATTCTGATGGAAAATATGCTAATATGATTGTTAAGCCATCAATCATAAAGGAAATATATAAATCTCCTGCACCTTCAACTTTGAAAAGACAAAGGAGGAATGTGAGGAAACCAAGAGTTGTTCCTTCTAATCTACAGAAATTTTCTAGGGTTCTTGAAGAGTTAAAGGAAATAAGAAAGGAGATTCAGCAAATAAAGGCTATTGTTTTGAGGACTCTCGAAATTCAGAAGGCCCTGGTTCGGCATCAGTCTAGAAGGTTTGTTGGAATTGACTCCTTTCTTCATGAACCTCCTACAGATGTTGACGACAGAGAGTTCGGGGATGATAAAAAAATTTATAGGACTTAATGTCTAGGAAACTTCTTGTGAGAATTTATTCTTGTGTTTTAAGAAGGATAACTAAGGTTTGGAATAGAAATTATTGTGAGTACACATAGCTATTTCCAATGTTTTTAGATTTATTTATTTAAATTCTAAAGTTTATTTGGAAGATGATTTTGCAGTATTAATATTTATGATTTTATATATTTCAACTTGTTATGGTGTTAGAGCATTGCTCGGTCGAACTCACATGTGTTGCTATCTCAAGAATGTTTGTCAGTGTTAGTGATCAAAACTATAAGTCTTGATTTCTAGTCTTTTATAGCTAAGTCTCGGACTAGGATAGAAAGTGTAGTTGACCTCAAGGACTTCATGGCGATTCATCATACAAGAATAAGAACAATTCAAGGAACCGGTGGAGCTTCTCGAAAAAAAGGTATGTGAAGACTTCAACTTATCTATCACTCAAAAGTCTATCTACTCTATCTCCTACTGTTTGAGACAAGAAGTCATATGCTATATATATAGACTTGTATTATAAACATTTGGTATTTGGAGCCGAGTATACCTCGCCTATCTATATCTCGAAATATGTGTTGGTAAGCTTTTCACTTCGATCAAGTTTATCTTTACCTAGTGACGAAAGTCATGATATGTTTCAATCATCTTGAAAATTTCTTTGACGAGAAATGGTGTAGCAACAATATAACGTCCTCTAAAAATGTTTCAATGATAGAAATGAGAGTTTAGATTACATAACCAATGGTGGACATAACCATTGTTGTGGAAACACATTTATGTATAAGTCTTATTCCTTGAACCAAAGTTTGCGAACTTTGTTGATCAAGAGAAATCGGATGGCAAGTGCCAAGTACGCGAACTGCCGAAGTTCTCAAACCCGAGAATTTCTGCTGGAGTTGACAAACTACTTGCGTGAGTGAAGATCGCGAACCCAGTCCGCGAACCAATTTGTACTGGAATTTGTGAACTCTATCCGATTGCTTAAGTCCGCGAACCTAGTCTGCGAACTTGAGAAGGTTATATATCTGAAGATGATTTCTGAACTTAAACTTATAAAGACTAAGGAATGCAATTTGCAAACCGTGGCTATAAATTTCATGAACCGATTCAAGTGAATCAAATCATCTTTGCTTCAATTGTGTCTTGTGTAGTACATGAGAATTCCTTGCAATTTAACAACTCTCTAACTAGTTCATTTGAAGTCATTTGAACTAGTTATGGTGAAGAAGAACATGGTTGATATGAAATACTCATATGGCTAACCTTTTGGTTGACTATATTTAAACCAACAGTGCACACGTTTGGGTATGGTTAACAAACCTGGAAGCGTGCAGTCCAAGAGTGTATAACAAGCTAAGTTTTCGATCTAACAGTTGAGAAATATTAGCTTGAATGTAAATCAGGTTTTCATCTAACGGTGGATATTGATTGCTTTGTTACTAAGGCAAAACCATGATTTGAAAGACTATATATAGGAAACGTCTAGTATTGTGCAAAACTAATCCCCACACCTTACATGTGGTACTATTTTGCATTCTAGATTCGATTCTCCTTTAACCCTATGTTTTTTTTTTCTCAAACCGGGTTAAACGACTTAAAGACTTCATTGGGATTGTGAAGCCAGACCGATACTACTTTTATCGTAGTTGTGTGATCTGATCTTGTATCTTTTATCGTACGAGTACAATCTTATTGATTGGCTTGAGATTTGATTATCTCCGATAGGCAAGATATAAAAATTAATCACAAACACTTCGTCTCATCGTTTGTGATTCCTCAACATCTTGTTTCGCTACCATACGATTAAGATTGTTGTGAGGTGATTGATTAATCTAGGTTGTTCTTCGGGAATATAAGACCAGATTATCAATTGGTTCCTGTTCACCTTGATTATTATCAAAAAAACATAATAAAACCTTTAGGATTTATCTGTGGGAGACAAATTGATCCTTTGATAGACTTGTCTGTGTGAGACAGATGTGTTTATTGTCAAAGCCTGCGATTTTGGATCGTGGAAACTTTTAGTTGTGGGTGAGATCATCTAAGGGAATCAAGTGCGGAGTATCCTACTAGGATCATAGGCGTAGGATCATAACTGTACCTTGAATCAGTGGGAGATTGATTGGGGTTCAACTATAGTCCAGTCTAAAGTTAGTTTGTAGTTGGTTAGTGTCTGTAGCGGCTTAATATAGTGTGTGTTCAATCTGGACTAGGTCCCGGGGTTTTTATGCATTTGCGTTTCCTCGTTAACAAAACTTCTGGTATCTGTGTTATTTCAATTTCCGCATTATATTGTTTTATCTTTATAATTGAAATAATACAGGTTGTGCATTAAAAAAATCAATTGGTGAATCCGACCTAACGGTTGTTGATTGATATTGATTGATCGTTGGATATTATTCTTTGATACCATCCAAGTTATCTCTCTTTAATTGAGACTCACAGTTTGCTTGAGTATGATTAAATTGAGAGACTGAGATATTAAATCCTTTAATATACTTCTATCTAGATTGAGTCTGACTGTCTAGTTGATTCTCTAGTAAAGTATATTGGATTTATGTCCATACAGATTGCTAAGCGAAATATTAGGTGGTGTTGTTAGACCCCCGTTTTTTCAATTGGTATCAGAGCAGGCAAACACCGTAAACCTAATAAGTTTGTGTTTGTTCGTTCCTTATAAATTTTCCTATGGGAAATTTCTTTGGAAAACTAGCTCTTGGCATCTGTAGCGCACGCCAGAAATCCTTAAAGGTTGTTCAAAGATTATTATGGCTAAAACCTCTGGTTTCGCATGATAATCTTACATCATCTAAAATGGGAGTTTTAGATGTTACGAATCAATCAGAAGGAACAAATAAAAATAAGGAAAGATTGAGAAAACGCTTAACACACTCAAGGATATGGAACCTCACTAGATTAACTCTTGATCTCTTTGAGGAATACTATCATAATGAACCAATTGACAAAGATCTGTTCAAGGCGTTCGAAGGCGTTTTTAAATTCTTAGAAAAACTTAAATCTGTTAAGTCTAAGAATCATTCTGAAAAGGGTCGAAGTTCTGTGGATCCCTATTTTACTTATGTACTGCTATAGATGCCAACCATTCGCCTTTGCTTCCACTTTATTACAATTGCAATCGATATAAAAACTAACAGTTCAATATAAAGAAAAATTAATTAACAATTCTGTGATTAATTATAATTTTGCGCTGGTGTAAGCATGCGTTATACAAGTCGGTAGTGGTAAATTTTTAGCATTAGACTTTTTTTTATTTGATTTGAGAGTGAGAGGAAGAAGAAAGATGGTGGTCGAGTAAGTTGGGAAGAAAGTTATATGTATAATACCAAAAGTATTGTTTACACAGTTAAAAAAAATTGCTATGTGTGGCTAGGATGGAATTTATGGAAAATGGGGATGGGAAATAGGTAAAACCATCTCTAGTAGGGGCACCATTATAACAATGGGTCCAAACCAAGAATTGGACTTTCAAAGGGATTTTAGGATTCCATAGTTGTTTACGTGGAAAAGAAAGATAACCCTCAAAATCCAAAGAATCATAATAGTTAGACACATTGAGATCTCCTCCACCATCCCAAATTCTATTATCCTCTATATCAGAATCACTTACGATTGAATTTGGATCGCCAATCATTGAAAGAAAAGAGATAATTTCACTTAATTCATGCTCATTCAGATTCCGACTGAATTATAAGTTCCAAGCAGAATCAACAGAGATGCAATCTCTAATGGAAGAACATTTTTTTATGGACAAATTGAATAAGTAGGGAAGGAATCTTGCAAGGTGTTGTTACCTATCCATATGTCCTTCTGAAAATGCAGGCTCTAACAATCACACCAACAATTTGTTTGGCAATCTGAGAGGACTTACTCCAATACACTTTCTAGAGAATCAACTAGACAGTTAGACTCAATCTAGAATAAAGTATATCAAAGAGTTTAATATCTCTAACTCTTAATTCAATCCACAATCAACAAATAGAAATATGCGAGCCCGATTGAATATAAGATGAGTTACTTGAACGGTACCAAAGACCAATGTTCAAGTGTCAATCAATGTAAATCAACAACCAAAGGTTGGATATTCTAATTGATTGATATTAATGCACAACCTATGATATTTCAATTATATAAAAAAATATAACGCGGAAAAGAAATAACACAGACACCAGAATTTTGTTAACCAGGAAACCGCAAATGCATAAAAACCCCGAGACCTAGTGATGAGTGCTAAATAGTGCATATTTCTATATCTTTTTATTGGCATTTAACTCATCTTTTGTGCGGTAACTCTCCATTTTATCCCATATTATGTGTTTTCGTTTTTTTCAAGAATAAATACTTTTATTAATTAATTTTGTATTTTTAGGTTCTAAAAATAAAGCTTGGATGGAATTGCGGAGCGAAAAGAGCAGAAAATTGGTGGAAAGCCGATAAGGACTCCCGCAAGAAAGCAGCGAAGAATTATGTTTGCAAGAGCCGGATAAAATAGAAGTGGGCTTGAAGAGGAATAATTGTTCTTAAAGAAGATATGGGCTTGGCATACCCAAGGCCCAAAACCCTTACCCAAATCCATTTCCAATATCCATACCCATTTCCATGAGAGCCGTCAGATTGGATCCATCACATCATCCCACGGTCGCCTCATCATCGTGCATCAAACTCTGAAGTTCCTTTCAAACATCATAGTACCTAACTCCAATCTAAAACATCAGTTTTGATGTATCACACATCCAACGTTCGCTCCACGCCTGTTTCCCTCGTGCCGTTCGATTCAATCCAGATGTGATCATCCAATGGCATCGTCTCGCTGTGCATCAAACTCGCTATCCCGCCTAACACTACAGCCCCAAAACTACTTCACCTAATCAAACCAAACACTCCCTCACTCCAATTCCATCGACTCCATCTTCTCCCTCACCGTCTGCAGAGAAAACTCTGCCATCACCACCACCACTATCATCCTCTGTCGCAACCACTCCACCTTCCAAAACCACCCTGCAACCCTAAGACCGAAACCCATCATCACCACCATCCTTTTCTACTAACTATCAATCAATTTTATCAACTTCACACATCTCTTCAGTGGCGTGTGAAATTGATTGGAATACATCGATGTATGGAATGAATAGCTCGAGCATAGCATGGAGAGGAGCAGGAAGAGGAGAAGCAGGTAGAATGGGTAAGTAATTGACCCATCCTTTCCCAAATGATAACCCTAATTCTACTGTTGCTGTTGAATTTGGGGGAAATTGTATGAACCCTAATTTTTGGGGGTATAAATAGAGGGTGTGGGTGTTGTAGAGAAGATATGCCTGGGTTAGCCAGAGCACCACCAATGAGGCCTGGACTAGCCAGTGCCCTCAACTGTTAGTGTTTTGTGTAAATCCAATTTTAAGTTCATGTTCAGTTTCAATTTAATCTCATGTTTAGTTTAATTCTATGTTTATTTGTATCTTCATGTTAAGTATGTTCTAAACACTCATGCTAAGGCTTAGATGAAACCTTATTACACTGTTAGGTGGTGAAGTCTTAGTTAATACTCTTGTAGGTTTAACTTAATTAGGGAAGTTAGTTAACTTAGTGATCAAAGGCACCTGTGATTGAGTGTGCTGTAAGAAGACACTCAATGCTAGGGGTGAATTAGAGAACTTAGGGGATTAACCTTCCACCAAGTGATGAATTTAGTAAGCAACATTACCTGTGATTGAGTGTGCCTTAACCAGACACTCAATGCTAGGGGTGATTTAGCTAACTAACTCATTACACACCCACAAATGCATACCCTGGACTAAGGAAGGCATGAACCTCCCCCTTTTTCCATTAGGGACAAGAATATGAACTAGAATTGCTACTATCTAGCTAGGTATAAGATGGATTCAAGACCTTAGTGTTTTACTTCTTTGTCACTGTTTTACTTAGAGAACTCACTGCTCATTGCTCACTGTTATTCATTGCCTTTGCTTCTTTGGCTCACTGCCACTGTCACTTACTGTCACTGCTTAGCTTAGAGAATTAGCTTAGGAAATCTTCAATCACACACCCTAGTCCCTGTGGATTCGACCCGTTCTTGCACAAACTACAACCGACACCGTGCACTTGCGGTATAACAATGTAGGCTTTCTTTTGCTCTTATTTTCTACATCTTTAAAAGCCTACCAAGTTTTTGGCGCCGCTGCCGGGGACTTGGTGTTGTGTAGTGAAGTTCTTTTTTCTTTATCTTGTTTTTTTTTTACTGTGTAATAGCATTTAGTGTAACCTGTTTACTTGTTGTTCTTGCATCTTATTGTTCTGCATACTTAGTAATATATTCATCTTGTTAGTATATCCATCTTGCTGTGATGTGCTTCTTTTCAAAAGAACTAAACTTCTCCTTGAGCTAGCAGGTACCTGCTGTGAAGTGCAGCTGTGGAGCTGCTGCTGCTGTGCTGCTTCCTGCTAAGCTGCTGTTGCTGAACTGCTGCTGTGTTGAGCTTGTGCTACTGCTGCTGCTGCCTCTCATGATGTTGCTGTTGGTGTTGTTTCTGTTTCTGGCCATAGGAAAACAAAGCCAAGGGAAAGAACCTGAAGCTTGTGGGCTGAGGCAGAGCAGCTGAAAGCTTACCCAGCTTACTGGGTTTGGTGTTTGTGTTTCTAAACTCTGGGCCTTGTAAGAATTTGTTTTGAAATTGGTTAAACCCAACTAAAACTTGAGCACCTGTATTCTGGGCTTGACCCAACAAAAATTTGAAAAACGTTTTCAAAAGCCCAGTTGGGCCTAGTCTTTTGGCTAAACTGCTAGCCCAAAACCCAACTGAAACTGAACTCTGGGCTTGTTTCTGAACTCTGGGCTTGACCCAAATTAAAATTTGAAAAACAAATTCCAAGCCCAAGTGGGCCTTGTCCTTCGGATAACTGAGAGCCCAACAGCCAAATAACCAGTTGGGACTCGCATTTCAGTTCACTGTAAGCCCAGAACCCAGCTGAACCCAGTTGGGCCTTGTTCATTTCTGGGCTTGGTTCACTGAACTCGTTAGTTGGGCCGTGTACTCAAATCTCTAGGTCGTTCGCTGGACTTTGTCCCACCAAAGAAACCAAAGTTCCTCTAACCCATTAAAACCCAAATTTTCTCCAAAACCCATTAAAAACCAAATTTCTTTTTCAAAACCCATAAAAACCAAAGTTTTCCAAAACCCACAAAAACCAAATGTTTTTCATTCCCATCAAAACCAAATTTTTCCCACCAAAACCAAATTTTTAAAAACCCATTAAAACCAAATAGTGAGCTTTGTAACATAGTTACTTAGCTTGTGAGCTTAATCATGTCAGGATTTTGGTCTGCAATTGGGGATTCGAACAAATCCCTTAGAGAACTTGCTTACGGGCTTATGAGCCTTTCACAGACCATGATGTCAATAGTTATAGGGATTGTTATGGACATTTTCATAGTCCTGAGCCTCAATATTTTAACCATAATAACTATGCACACATGTATCAACCACCTAGGCAATTTGAAATCCATGCTTGTACTTATTGTGGTAGCTTAGACCACCCTGTTGAGAATTGTCATATTTTGCATGATTTTAGGTAGTCTAGAGAAAATCCAAGGTATGAAATGCCCATAGATTTTAATGTTGGTAGTCATTGGGACCATAATCAACCTTTTGAAGGTTGCGAACAGTATTTTACAGATCCCAATGACCATCCACACATGTATCACTCACCACAGTGGGAAAATGAACAATTTCATACTCTCCTGAGTCCTTGTATGCAATCTGTAATGGAAAATATCAAACTCATCGAACAAAATAATGCTAGATTAGAATTGCAAAACTTGAATGATCAGCCATATAACATCTCTGAAATTCCCTTATCTAGTGAACCTCATGAACAACCATGTGTTAAAGGTCCATATGAAAATAGGTTACCCACTAATGAAGACTCTTCTTCCATTGAAAAACTTAATATGATATTAAGGAGTAACCTAATTCATTTGCAAAATGTAGAAAAAGAGGGATTTCACCATGAGATGTTTGTTATCCCTAATGAAATTAATTTTGAAAATAGTGTTTATAATCCTACTCATGCTAGTAATATTGAACATGAACCTAATCTAGAGGTAAATGAGTGGACTTGAGACACTATAGTTTCGAATAGGGAATGGCATTCTTGTTTTGATGATGATTATGAGTATGATGTTATGATAGAAGAACATGTTCGTGCTGAAAATATTGTGGAACCGTTAGGTTCAAATACATTAGGCTTCTCAGCCTCGACCTTCATGAATGATGTTTCTTCTAGTATTCCATATACATGTGATGTTGATACCGATTTGGGACATGTGCAATTATTCAGTGAAAAAGAGCATGACGCACATTTTGTGTGTGACTTAGGAAATGTTGAATCTTCTGTTGACACTAATGATCTTATGCATGAAAATATAGTTGATGTTTCGGATTCTCTACCTGGGTCACGTTGTGATATTTCTACTGATTTGCCGATACATGAGCATAAATCTTTGGATGGTGTTGATGACTCTGAATTTGGACTTTCTGATTTGTTTGATGACTGTGAGCATGTTGTGACACGAGTAGATGATTTAGGAGATATTGATGTGATTAATAATGATGTGCCTATCTTCCTGCATAAGTCACAATCTGATGGCCTTCCACCTAACCTAGATTTGGTTTGTAACAATATTGTAAACCTAATTTTTATGAGAATTCCCAATCTAGGTTTGGAACTGTGTGCTTCCCAAGTCCTCTTGGACTATTTTGCATCTAAGTATAATACGTTTGAGGAGCCACAGTTGGAATTAGCATGTTTGCCCGTCCCTAACAAAGTTCACTTTGAGTTAGACCTTGTACATAATGAACCTCCAAAACTGCGAGATTTTGCATCCAAAATTATATCTGTTGAAAAATCCAGGTTTGGGAGTAGCTCATTTTGTTTCACAGCCTCACTTGCATTTCTTTCCTGTTATATTTGTGTGAAGCTGTTGAAACCACTACACTTCGTCTTTTGTGTTGATCCTAAACTCTTTAGATTGTTGGTGTATGGGGAATTTTCTTGTATATAATCCAGTAGATAATGTGTTAGTTGAATCTTTTGTTTCTTTTGTATATATTGTGCTAATCCAATGTGATCTCAGCTGAAAAATGTTGGATTCTATCCGTGAATAATGGAGTTCGGTTCTGTCTTTCGTCAAATCGGGTATTCTCTTTCCTTTTTCTCTACTCAGCATGGTCCTATTGATATGTTGTAGTATAATTTTGTTCATCTTTTGAAACATTGAGGACAATGTTTAGTTTAGGTTTGGGGGTATAGAGTAGATACCACGATAACATGCTATAATCAAAAACAGAACTCTTTCTTTTTGGAAAAAATTAAAAAAATTAAAAAAAAAAACAAATTAAAAAAAATTAAAAATGGAGCTCATTTACCTTGAAATGTTGATTCCTGTGCATATATGTTAATGTAGGGTTCTTAGTCTAGACGATAAGGCACCCCTGATTCTAGCACAATTCACATGTTGATAAGAAACTTGCACACGCACGATCTACCAATACATGTATGGCCTCGTACTTCAAGGTGTTTGATCGGAAGTTAGATTGCCAATCACTTTAGAATACTGGATGAGACTTGACTAGCTTGTTCTTTGGTTGGCTGGGATAGAAGTTGGAGGATACGTTAAGAAAAGAAACCATTGAATTTGACCGGGTACATCGAAAAGGGCTACCTCTTACTAAGAGTCATGTAATTATATTTTTTCTTTCTTTTTGTTCATACATAAAAAATGTTACTATGTTGTAAAGTTTCATTTCAAAAAAAAAAAAAAATCAGAAAATTTCAGAAAAATACAAAAATATCAAGTAAATATCAAGTTTCCATGTTTTGTCATGTTAAAGACAATGTTTCTCTCTTACCTCAAAAATAAAAGAGAGTAGTCTATGTAAATAAGAGTCATCTTTTTGTTGTAAATAGTCTTGTAATAAGCAAGGAGGGTGCAGCCATCGATGTATAACGCAGGTAAACTGAAATATCACCAACTCATTGGGTGAACATTCAAAATTCTCGTAAATCCGGACAGCTAGCTTGGCTTTGAATTCGGTTCTTAGCCTAAAAACTGTCTCTTGGTGATTGGTAGTCATAACTTCAGGTCATTCTTTAAACATGTGTAGATACACTTTACACTCTTATCACATGTCTTTAGTCGTTACCAGTGCTAGGATTGTGCCTTTGACAGCTAGATTAACATATTCCTTTTGCTGTGAGCTTAAACTGTCGTGCACATATCACATTTCATGGAATCTGAGCTTATATTTTGTCTTAGAACTTTGTAGGTACGTTCTAAGCAAACCTTCACGAGACTTCAACTCGTCCACTAGGGACACTTAGTGGTTTAACAGGCTTAATGCATACGCTAAATGCATTCGAGAAACCAGCGACAGTGGTATAGGTAAGATTTCCTTAGTTTTGTTTTACTTGAGGACAAGTAAAATTCAGTTTTGGGGGTATTTGATGAGTGCTAAATAGTGCATATTTCTATATCTTTTTATTGGCATTTAACTCATATTTTGTGCGCTAACTCTCCATTTTATCCCATATTCTGTGTTTTCTTTGTTTTCAAGAATAAATAATTTAATTAATTAATTTTGTATTTTTAGGTTCTAAATAAAGCTTGGATGGAATTGTGGAGCGAAAAGAGCAGAAAATTGGTGGAAAGCCGATAAGGACTCCCGCAAGAAAGTAGCGAAGAATTATGTTTGCAAGAGCCGGATCAACTAGAAGTGGGCTTGAAGAGGAAGAATTGTTCTTAAAGAAGATATGGGCTTGGCATACCCAAGGCCCAAAACCCTTACCCAAATCCATTTCTAATATCCATACCCATTTCCATGAGAGCCGTCAGATTGGATCCATCACATCATCCCACGGTCGCCTCATCATCGTACATCAAACTCTGAAGCTCATGTCAAACATCATAGTACCTAACTCCAATCTAAACCGTCAGTTTTGATGTATCACACATCCAACGGTCGCTCCACGCCTGTTTCCCTCGTGTCGTTCGATTCAATCCAGATGTAATCATCCAATGGCATCGTCTCGCTGTGCATCAAACTCGCTATCCCGCCTAACACTACAGCCCCAAAACTACTTCACCTAATCAAACCAAACACTCCCTCACTCCAATTCCATCGACTCCATCTTCTCCCTCACCGTCTGCAGAGAAAACTCTGCCATCACCACCACCACTATCATCCTCTGCCGCAACAACTCCACCTGCCACAACCACCCTGCAACCCTAAGACCGAAACCCATCATCACCACCATCCTTCTCTACTAACTATCAATCAATTTTATCAACTTCACACGCCATCACACATCTCTTCAGTGGCGTGTGAAATTGATTGGAAGACATCGATGTAGGGAATGAAGATCTCGAGCATAGCATGGAGAGGAGCAGGAATAGGAGAAGCAGGTAGAATGGGTAAGTAATTGACCCATCCTTTCCCAAATGATAACCCTAATTCTACTGTTGCTGTTGAATTTGGGGGAAATTGTATGAACCCTAATTTTTGGGGGTATAAATAGAGGGTGTGGGTGTTGTAGATAGGATATGCCTGGGTTAGCCAGAGCACCACCAATGAGGCCTGGACTAGCCAGTGCCCTCAACTGTTAGTGTTTTGTGTAAATCCAATTTTAAGTTCATGTTCAGTTTCAATTTAATCTCATGTTTAGTTTAATTCCATGTTTATCTGTATCTTCATGTTAAGTATGTTCTAAACACTCATGCTAAGTCTTAGATGAAACCTTATTACACTTTTAGGTGGTGAAGTCTTAGTTAATACTCTTGTAGGTTTAACTTAATTAGGGAAGTTAGTTAACTTAGTGATCAAAGGCACCTGTGATTGAGTGTGCTGTAAGAAGACACTCAATGCTAGGGGTGAATTAGAGAACTTAGGGGATTAACCTTCCACCAAGTGATGAATTTAGTAAGCAACATTACCTGTGATTGAGTGTGCCTTAACCAGACACTCAATGCTAGGGGTGATTTAACTAACTAACTCATTAAACACCAACAAATGCATACCCTGGACTAAGGAAGGCATGAACCTCCCCCTTTTTCCATTAGGGACAAGAATATGAACTAGAATTGCTACTATCTAGCTAGGTATAAGATGGATTCAAGACCTTAGTGTTTTACTTCTTTGTCACTGTTTTACTTAGAGAACTCACTGCTCATTGCTCACTGTTATTCACTGCCTTTGCTTCTTTGGCTCACTGCCACTGTCACTTACTGTAACTGTTTAGCTTAGAGAATTAGTTTAGGAAATCTTCAATCACACACCCTAGTCCCTGTGGATTCGACCCGTTCTTGCACAAACTACAACCGACACCGTGCACTTGCGGTATAACAATGTAGGCTTTCTTTTGCTCTTATTTTCTACATCTTTAAAAGCCTACCACCTAGTACAGTTTGAAAACCATACTGTATTAAGCCGCTACAGACTCTAGCCTATTATCAATTAACTTTGGACTGTACTGTAGTTGAACCCTAATCAATCTCACACTGATTCAAGGTACAGTTGCGCTCCTTACGTCTCTGATCCCAGCAGGATACTACACACTTGAGTCCCTTAGCTGATCTCACCCACAACTAAGAGTTGCTACGACCCAAGGTCGAAGACTTGATAGACAAATGTGTGTCACACAGAAAAGTCTATAGGATTGAATAAATCTGTCTCCCACAGAAATACCCAACAGTTTTTGTTTCGTCTTTCAATAAATCAAGGTGAACATGAACCGAGTTTGGTTTAGTTTTCAAACTCAGCAGAAATTCACGGACGTGAACTTCCGCCAGTATGCGTACGGGTACGCGTACTTTAGGTAACCGGATGAGTTTGGTTTGGTTTTCAAACTCAGCATAAATTCATGGACGTGAACTTCCGCCAGTATGCGTATGGGTACGCATACTTACCCAGTCTCCTTCAACCATTTTATATACACACAAGTGTGCATACTTTTGGTTCCCAGTTTTGGACTTATACACTAATGTGCGAATACACTATGCTTATATCCAAAGATGGTTACAAGATTATAAACTCTTTATTTGAATCATTGAAACATTCTTAGAGGATGACAATAGCCGTTTTCACACACTATTAGCATCAAAGCAATTTTCAAGATATTGAAATAATCATTATCGAAACATTCCAAGCCTACATCAAATGATTGTATCACACAAACCATGTAAGATATTACTCGATAATTTTCTCATGATATAAGACGAACTTGGTCGAAGCAAAAGCTTACTAACACATATTTCGAGAAATATATAAGCGAGATATACTCAACTCGAAATCTCAAATTTTTATATAGAAAACTATATCGTAACACGACTTATGTCTCAATATAGGAGATAGAGCAGAAATAGACTTTCCAAGTGATATATGAGTTCAAGTCTCCACATACCTTTTGTCGAAGAAGTTCCACAAGCTCCCCTTAGTAGTTATTCGTCTTCAAATGATGGAACACCGTGAAAACTAAGCTCAACTACACTATTTATGTCCTAGTACGAGATATCTACAAATAGGCTAGAAATCAAGACTTATAGTTTTGATCATTAACATTGAAAAACATGCTTGAGATAGCAACGCATGCGAGTTCGACCGAACAGTGCTCTAACACCTTCCAAAATAAAACATTACTACCCTTGTTCAATTGAAACTTAGTATTTTGTATAATTTGATCCTTGGACTTTAAGATTCCTGCCCATAAGCTATGACTCACTGATTTAGAAGTAGAATTGGGAAAAAATGAATTAGGATTACCTTCAAACTTTTGATAGACTATTTTCCTCCATAAAGAGTTCTTCTCGGAGCCATATCTCCATATCAACTTGCAATGCAGGGGATGAAACCCAACTTCTCTTCTTTGTTTTATCGGAGGAACCCTAGATAAAATTCTTCATAATCCTTTCAATATCTTTCATAACAGAGATCGACATTTGGAACATGGAAAGATAGTAAACTGACAGACTTGCCAAAACATTGTTAACTAACAATAATCTTTGTCCTTTTGAAAGATATCTCATTTTCCAAGTTGAAAATTTCTGATGGATTTATTGAATAATTATATCCCAAATAGGCTTACATTTGTACTTACTGACCAAAGGTATACCTGAATACAGTAAACCTAACTGAGCATGGTTACAACCAAAAGCTTGAGCACACATAAAACCATTGCGATTTAAGCCAATACCCACAATTGCACTCTTAAAACAAGAAGAATATATTTTGAATTAGTTACATGCTCCAAAGAGTCGTCTAGGAAAACCAGTAGGTTGTCATCAAATTGGAATGACAATGCCATCCGGTGCAACCCGGAAAACAGATATAAGGCCATTTGTCGCAGCTTTTTTTTAGCATCAAAGAGAGGACTTCAGTCACTAGAATAAAAATAAATGGGGAGATAGGATCCCCTTGTCTAATTCCTTAAGGGAGAATCTCGCAAAAGAAATACACCACTTAACCCAACTCCTCCACACATGACCGAAACCACAACACTCTAGAACCTTGTCAATACAACCTCAATTTATGCTATCGGAAGCTTTTTCGAAGTCCACTTTACACAATATACCAGCTTTATCTTCTCTCGTTCTTGAATCTATAAGTTCATAAACTATTAGGATGTCATCATTAATTTGTCTTTCATGGACAAATGCACCTTGATATTCGAAAATAATAGAACGCAGAACCATCTTTAATTTATCGGTCAACAACTTTGAAACTATTTTATAAATTCCTCCGATCAAGCTTATTGGCCTGAAATTATGTAGATTCACTGCACCACTACATTTTGGAATCAGTTTCAGGTTAGTACAATTTATTCTCCAATCCTGAGAAAAAGCAGTCTCAAATTCCTTGATCACTTTCATAATATCAGGGTTGACAGAGTTGGACCCAAAGCCATACGTGAGAGCCGCACATGTGTTTCTATAGGTCGGCTTAGGGTTTACAGTGATATAAAAGTAGTGTTCAATTCCATTTTCATTTTCATTTCCAATTTGGAATTTCACATTGTTGTCGGCTAAGCGGCAGTCTTAATGTTAGATCCATTTCTGTAAAATTGTGGTTGATTTTAGTGTTCTCGGATGATTTTAGTCTCATTGATCTTCATTCAATCTATCTGATTGATTTTATTATTGATCACAAATCAGTTAATTTATATATTATTTATGGAGGAGCAGAAGAAGAAGGGAATCCTAACCCGGTCTAAGAGGAAGCTGGAGATGGATGATGTTCCAATTGCGTATATGGAGGAGCAGAAGAAGAAGAAGAATGAAAACCTAACTCTGGGGAAGAGGAAGATTGAGATGGATGGCGGTCCAATTGCTTCTAACAAGAGATGGAAATTGACTGCTCATAGAACAGCAACAGCTGAATCTCCTCATCAGAAACTTCCTCATGAGGTAATAGTTGATAATATATTGATAAGGCTACCAGTTAAGAATCTTTCAAAAGAATGTGCTTTAGTCTGCAAGTTGTGGTATAAATCAATAATACATCCTCACTTTATATCCTTATACACCTTATTTCAATCTCGCCGCAACAACAATAGATATCCAAATCTCACATTGGATATTCTTAATTCACGATTTTGTAGAATTAGACATCTACAGCAATGCACTTTAAGGTTAGATATAGATGATGACAATGATAATGATGTATATTATTTTCGTAAGATGACTGATCTCTGCATTTGTAAACAAGAACTAGTAGGTCATTGTAATGGATTACATTGCTATAGAGCATGTCTTGTCCATGGACGATGTTTCTTTCATATAACAAATCCTAGTTGCAGACCGAAAGACTTTATGTCCGCAATGTATCCAGTGCCTGATAAAGCTATCATTTTTTGTTGTGGTTTCGGGTTTGATTCTTTAGCTAATGAATACAAAATTGTCCTTGTTTACTCCAATACATCAACAACTTTAACTGATGTTCATGACAAATTCAAGTGCATGGTTTTCACACTGGGAAGCATATCATGGAGAGAGTCGTCTACTCCTACTACCCTCCCTGTTATTGCAGTTAGCGCTGGAATTATACAGGAAAAGATGAAGAAGAAGGTGATTTTGTCAAGGATGAGTTTTTCTAGATCAGCTATATATGTTGGTGGAGCTCTTTACTGGAGGGTACTTACTAGAGATCAAGGGTTTGGTGATAACAAAGAAGAGGATCAGGAGACGGAAATGCTGCTATGTTTTGACATTCACAATGAACAGTTTCAACTCATTTCTCTTCCTCTTGAATGTAGCTTAAAGATCAAGACGGGGACAACAACAATAACTACTGAGCAGGAGCAACAGTTAATTGATCATCGTCTTTTGGAATTTGAAGGATCTCCCTGTATAGCACGTCTACAGACTGGTGAGCAAAGGAATAATGGCAACTGTTGTTGTAAGGTTCATTTGTATGTATTGAAGGACAGAGTCAAGTCAGAATGGAGCGCAGAGATTTTTGATGTTTGTGATAATACTAGTATGATTCAAGATATGTCTAATCCTCCTCCCTGCATCATAGCAACAGCTACTTCTTCTACGACTGCGACCACCACCACCGTCACAACTACTACTACAGTTGCAGCTGCAGCTGCCACTACAACTGCTACTACAACTACTAGTACTACTACTCATGCTCCTCAGCCAATAACACAGATAATGTGTGCATCTGATAGAGTTATCTTGTACTGGTTTGATAACGTATGTGTTCAGTTGTACGATTTGAGGAGAAAACGTCTCAAGATGGTGAAGTATTCGCCCGTCGATCCCACAAAAGATGTTGAGTTGTTTAGCTGCGAGGTAAGGGGACGTGTCTTCCCTTATGATGATGATGTTGATAAACTTATTTATTGTAGACGGGATCATATCGACTATAAGCTCCATAGTTATGTAGAGAACTCTCTCCCTCTTAAGATCTTCATACCAAAAGAATGTACTATCTTGCGGGATTACATGAACTGGTTGCTTGAAAACAAGGATATAGAGGATGGACTAGGTTATGTATATACGGATGGAAAAAATAGAACGCCAGATTTTCATTGTTTTTGCAAGAGATTATCTAAGGAAGGGTCTCGATAAAAACTCGTCTTCATTCATCTCCAATGAAAGACAGAATGTTTCTCTTTTTTTCTTCAGGGTCAGCCACTGGAGGAAGAAATGAAATTTTCTTCTTGTTGACGATGCCTTAATACTCTGAACAGGTAAGCTTCTATTCTCTGCGGTATAAAAAGGGTGGTCAGAGATTTGCAAGGCCTCGTGTAGTAGTAGAGGGGTAAGGTCCGTGGGTGGTATACCCGTGGCTGAGTCGGAAAGTCAGCCTGCATCAGGGATCAAAAAGATTATCAAGCCATTATAGTTTATCATCCACAGCTTGATCATACACAGCCCTTTCTTGAGATTTTGCTTTTTGAAAACCATCATTAACCCTATTAAATCCAAACGTCATGTCCTTCGCAAACTCCTTTTCAAATATCATATACTTTGAAGAATTGATTGTTTTTTTATGTACTTCCCCTTTAATCTTATTCGCCGACATGGATACACTCTCAAAACTTAGATTCAGAATTGAGGAAAGAAAAGCAGCTCTCACCAGAAATTAGAAAAGAGAAGAAAAGACTGTTTCCTTTATAACCGCTAAAACCCAATTTGACGTCTTAAATAAGCAATGTTGCTTGTCTTTACTCCTTATCCAAGACAACAAATCCTCGTATGAATGAAATGTATGTACAAAATTAACCTTGAAAGTTTTGATATACCAACCGATATCCTTTTGCCCTAAAATCATGACATCAAGCCGTAAAAATAATATCAATGCGATGTACGGAATTACCCTTTAAATTTTTAACAGGGCGTTATGATCCTGGTCAATCAAGGGAGCAGATTTACCCACGACAGATGAACGCCTAATTCGTGGTTGACCAGCCATGCAAATAAAGCAACATCTAAACACTTGAAAGTTAGAATCTCATATCCTCGAATTTCCGATATTTCTTCCAAACTTTTTACAGCAAACCACGCAGCAATTGCATTAGCAGCTGTTTCAGCTAATGCAACAACTACTTGTAACTGTATGGGTTATTCTCCAGCTTGTATTTTTCATATTTTAAATCGGGATAGAATGAGCAACTATGCTCAAAACTATCAAAACCATGTTTGCTTTGAATTTTAATTTAATCTAAGATATTTTATTATCAAAAACAAAAAAAACACTTATAAGACTTCTACAAATAAATCTTCCATATTAGTGGCTGAGATAGGCTTTTTAGTTTTTAGTTTTGTGAAATGACCGTCTTTGGTGAGGACATTTAACAATATATGAATAGTTTAAAAAGGATAGGAAAAATATTTAAAAAGGAAACCAAATTCACTTGACAACATACTGTTGATTTAAAATTTACAAACTTGGAAAATCTAACTTAGCTTGTTTAATTTTGTGGAAGTCCAAATTAAATTTGAAAATTGATTAACTATTATATTATGATTTTTTTCTTTTAAATCAATATTATAATGGACAATGGTGTTTTTCCATATGAACGGTCATCTACATTTCAGACACATAAAGGACGGTTTAGATTGAGTCATATGTTTGGGTTTTTCAATTTACATTTTTAGCATATAAAGAAGGGTTGAGATTGAGACGCTGATTTAAGATTTTCAATCTACATTTCCAAGAGTCCAGATCAAGCCGCATATTTCAATCTCCACTTCACCCTCCCAATGTCTTTTATTTGGAGTTATTCTTCACATTCAATGTGAAACTGTTTCTTTTATTGTAAATTAAACTCTCTCTTAATTCATGCTTCTAAAAAAAAAATTGATTATTTTCTTTCAGCTTCTTGATCGTCTTTTTTTTGTTCATCAAATTAAAATTAAGATAAAAGATCTTCTTATGCCCGTAATATTTCAATTTCTCCAATATGTAAGATATTTCTACCAAAGAAGATCTCTTTATCATCCATTGCATATTGGAAAGTCGGTTAGTTATTATATTTGTTCTCTTATAGTTTGTACTTTTTATGGTTTATTAATTTTCATCAACATTTCTTTTCATCCAATGGGTGTTTTTAAATCTGGGTTATTGAGAAATGTTTCATATTTTTGATTTTTTTTTCTTTTTGTAGTTTTAGGGTTAATTTGTGTAAAGATTAGATTATCGCTCATTAGATTCATCAAATGTTTTTAAAGCGCAGTAGTTGTAGCATTTTCAACTTAATTTTTGTATTGCTCTCTGCTCTCTGAATTAGAATTTCATTTTAATATTGTATGGTGAATATTTTTATTTTTCCCCAAAATTTTTTTTGAAGCATGAATTAAGAGAGAGTTTAATGTACAATAAAAGAAACAGATTCAAATTGAATGTGAAGAATAACTCCAAATAAATGACATTGGGAGGGTGAAGTGGAGATTGAATTATGTGGCTCGATCTAGACCTTTGGAAATGTAGATTGAAAATCTTAAATCAGTGTCTCAACTCCAACCCTTCTTTATATGCTAAAAATGTAAATTGAAAAACCCAAACATATGACTCAATCTGAACCGTCCTTTATGTGTCTGAAATGTAGATGGCCGTCCATATGAAAAAACACCATTGTCCCTTATAAATACTACCTAAAGCAAGGGAGAAGGGACACATGTTGGTTTTCTCTGTCGAGGTAAATACCAATATTTGATTTTGTACATTGAGGTTTGGTAAAATCTTTTCATTACGTATTCCAGATGAATTTAGCTCTGCTAGAGTCCATTGTAGCAATGTTCACGAAGTATAATATATGATATCATTATTATTAACATGTTATTTAGGTATTTTGCACAAGGTCGGATTCGTTTGCCAGATATATATATATAAGGTCGGTTGAAAGGTTTATTCACGTTTATGTACCGTTGGTCTCACTGCAAGCTACTTTTGGACCCTTAATACAAATTGAGCTTGGATAAAGTATAAAATTTCGGGGTTTTTTCCAGGGACCTACTATATGTTTAGTTCATACAATTCTCAATAAGTTTTAAGCTCAGTTTTGTATAACATCACAGAGGTTGGAGCAAATGTAAATTATCAATTATGTGAATGCTTTGACAGAAGGTCTACAGATGTTGACAGGAACAAGGAGGTTGTATAATTGTAAGTTTTCTCACATCATTTGTCTCTTTTAACTCTTTATGCATATACTTCGAAATAAGATATTTTTTTATTAGAGATCCAACACCCAACACATTGGTTCTTGCAACAGTCTCTATATTTCAGTTTTTACAGGATAACTGAAAGTCAGAGTTTGTGTTATTAGTGTGTTACCTGATAATTATACCGATATCGGTCTGTGAAATCTTTTTGTTAGGAATTCGCTGAACAAGGAAAAGCTAGAAAATATTTTATGAAAAATATGTTGGTACTGTCCAATAGCAACATAGATTATGAATTGGGATTGTGGTGCCGAACATCGGTTGGTTCAATAAAAATTCAATTTTGTTAGGGAATAAAATCAGTAATCTATTGCTTGATGATTTATGTTCACTGTAAAATGATGGATGAAATCAAATATATGGTGGCATGTGTCGTGTTAATTAATGAGACTAAAACTAAATCTACATCTCTTTCCAATATCATACTTGCCTTCCTACCCTTTTTTTATTCTCAAGTGTCTATGATTCAATCGGGATAAGATCATGTTGAGTTAGTGTGTCACTTTCTTATAGATTATTCGTTTGAAATCAATTATGTTGAGTAATTTATTTTGATATTGTAACAAATTAGAAAGCATGTACGATAGCCATAAAGAATTTCCTTAGGCACAATCTTTCCTTGTAAAAGTTAATTTGTAACACCATTTCATAATGAATATGGATATGAAACTGGGGAAAGTTTGGAACACCAATAACACTACCTTCTTACATTAAAAATTACTTTCTCTTGCATTTGGTCGTTGTAGCAATCTCACTTCAAGCTACTCTTTTAAATAAGCTATTAAATTTCATGTATTTTTAATATAATGTGGAACTGATATTTTTCTCAAATTATAGGTGAATTATTGGAACTCATGCTTTTGCAAATAATGTTTTTCGTTTGATCGTTAGCATGTTGATACCGATGAAAGATTATCCTAACAACAATTCCACTTATACAGATATCGACAATCATTCTCGGTATGGAATGGGCTATCTTGAATAGTTAGTTAGACATATGTTAAATTTGGCCTCATGTAGATCAAGCATTAATGTTCCTTTCAAGGTTATGTACAAAATGATGTGCATACATGTATTCTCTTTGATTTCTGAAGAGTTGAATGTTAATCCTATATTTTTATATGCATTAGCAAAATTGAAAAAGTGTGTATGGAACCTCGACATGTTGGATTTTGGGAACATGAACACCAGCATATGCATCATATCTTATATTCTTTTTCTCTCTATATACAATTTATATAACTTCTGTTCCAAAGTTTCAAAGAACTTTTTAAAGGTATTGGAATAGTATGGGGTAGTAGTCATGTAAAAATTGTTATCGTTCAATTTTTAATGTTTCTATATTTTACAAATATTTACGTAAAATTCCACAATTCCGCTATTTATTAGAGATTTACATGTTTTTGGTTAATTATTAGTCTAAAATTATGTATTCAAAACAAATTTAAGTATGCTTCAACCAAAAAAAAAAGACAAATATAAGTCAAAATAGGTGATTGTTTATTAGAGATCATCATTTGAACAGCGTCTTGAGCAGCGTGTCTAACGTACGTATGTAAAAAGATAAATTCTAATAACAATAGGTAAAAATGACACAATGTAATAACATTGCAGTTAGATTTAACAGGACATATGTCGAAATATGATAATAAACAATCATTTCGCAACACCGAGAACAAATTAAATCCTGTGTCGTGTCATATCCTAGTTAATATATAAAGGGAGAAAAATCCACATATTTCCTATCAAAATAAAAGAAAAAATAAATAAAATACACACTTATTCTCCACCTATTTAATGTTTTTGCAGCGCCACAACAAATAAAAAATACATCGCTATAGGGCAGTGTGAAGCCCCGAGCACGCCAAATCAAAAATGCATTGCCACAAGGTGGGGCGAAGCCCCAAGCACACCAAATTTTAATAGATAAAAACAAAATCTACATTTTCAGTGAAAATAAAAGAAATAAATAAATAAAATATTCACATATTCTCAGCCTATTTAATGTATTTGCCCCGCCAAACCAGATCAAAAATACATCGCCACAGGTGGAGCGAAGCCCATAGGTCATCAGATCAAAAATGCATTTCCATGAGGCAGGCTGAAGCCTTGCGCAGGCCAGGTTAAAAGGAAAATAAATAAATAAAATAGTATTTGCCTTGCCACACCAAATCAAAAATACATCACCACAGGACGGGGCGAAGCCCTGTGTACACCAAATCAAAAATGCATCACCCCGGGCACATTATATTAAAAGAAAAAATATACCCGATTCCTAGCACATGCACAAATCTAGTCTAGATGATTTACGATTCTCCTAGACATGTCGATGAAAATGGATGGCTCAGATATAATGATCAAAGTAATACAACCTCCGTTTCTGGAAAATTGTTACTTTCACTTTTTCATTTTAGCCTAAAAATACCCCAAATTGAAAAATGAAAGTAACATTTCTCCTGAAACGGAAGAAGTATTATGTCAGATTGTAGTGTGATTGGTTATAGAAAAAGACAGGAACGAGTACGTCGTCTGTTCTACAGTTTCTACTTTATTTCCTATATTACGAAGAGTCCTAAATATACTCCTGTTTTTCCAAGCTTAGTATAGGGGCCTTCCAGGGGCTTGGTTACGAGGCATCTGGGGTTTAGTAAATGTCCATGTTTTCTTTTAGACGGTTAAACCTAAACAATTCCGGAAAAAATTAAAAATTAATTCTCTGATTTTAATCAACAACAACATAACAAGAATGATGTAACGTCTTATTAATACGAAGGCCTCTTGTCAATCCAAAACTGATATTTTTAGAATATCTTTTTAGTAGGAAGAACCTAAGCTTGGTCTATGATTTCTGATATTTCCTTGTTTGCGGATTTAACTAAGTCTTAGATAGCGCAAATTGAAGAGATAATATGCCCAGCTTTGTCTTCTCTACGATTTACGAGTACTTACTCGTGCACGGAATCAAACAAGAGGAGGTTGTCTGATGAGACGTCGGCATTTGCTAAGGACTTTTTAGGAGAGATGAGAACTCTCAATGCATCTCAATATAAAACTATAAATGCCATCAATCAATTTTCTATAATAACCTTCATGCATATATATATATCAGCCGACCAACATTAAGTTTAGGGTCGGGTGACCAACAGATTGATAATGTTCCACCCGTATTCAACTCATGAAAGTGTTCGGTTTCAGAAATTTATCCGTATCCAATCTACCAAGAGACACATCAAGTGTCCACCCGCCAAAATACGAATCGGTTTGGATAAAATCAGCAGTTATGCATGTTTTTACTGACCCCTACCTAGCATGCATATATTTTTTTACTATTTATGCTTGGAAAATGAAGAACACTTTATAAATAATGGTGCTTATTTCTCTTTCAAGCCCTTTAAACTTTTTATTTATCTGTTTAATAGCTTTATAAAAAGCCTTTTACCTCGGAGAGTCGGAGTACAATTCCTAAATTTGATTATAAAGTTAGGAATTTATATTCTAAAGTAAAAATTCATTGAGATAATAAAACGATAAATTTAATGTTTATTTGGAAGGATCGAGAAAACATTAAAAACATTAGTACACCATCTCCTGCGTGTTTTTCATCAACTTTAACTCAAATTTTCCAACAACAGGTAATCCACTGAGCTACATAACCTGGCTAAATTGGGGAATATACCATTTAATTGGGCCTATAATTAGGACAAAAAATTCCACTAGAAATCTCTTCACACCACCCCTTATCAAAATAATTACCTAACTACTTATTTTATCCCTGATTAATTAACATTTATTAATCGTATTAAGGGTTAGTTATGTTTTGGATGTAAGATTAACTAATGTTAGAGAGTTCTTTAAAACATCGAACATTCTGATTTTTTTCGTACACAGTTCACATAATCGGTTTATGTTCATGCACTTGTAAACCGATTCTGGATTGGTATTTCCAAATTCCCAGAGGACATTCACAATCGGTTAACGTTGACATGTATATAATCCGATTTTGATAATCGGGTTTTACATATTACATATATAAACCGATTGTTTTCTTTCATACAAATTCTTTTTTTCATTCATTCCATTAATTATTGTTGTAGGATGCATTTAGCACGTGCGTCAAGCCTTTAAACCCCTAGGTGACCCTAGTGGACGAGTTATAGTCTCGTGAAGGTTTACATAGATGTCTACCCACAAAACCTAACCAAAAACTTCTAAAGCCATCAATCTTCGTTCGAAGATGATACACAATCCAAGTAGTCCGGGTTATCCTCCGGGATTCGTTCTGCCAAGAAGTGATAGCTTGCATCGAAGGCGAATGCTTCCCCCTTTTCCTCCAAGTAGCGCGCTTTCACGACTTTGTGCTACAAAAACACGAAAACAAACTTACATTTGTTAGTGGTGTTTCATTGGAAGATAAAACAACATGGGTTACGTAAAACAAACCACAAAAATACTTACAAAAGTTTCAATGTACAAGTTGAATAGGCGAGTGTTAAAAATCCGAGGTTGGATATCTAAAAAAGTAAGTATCGCATTTTCGATAACCAAGTGCCTATCATAAACTTGTTGGACACTTCTTCCATTAGGATTTCCAAACTCTTTCCCGAATGTGTTGTGTACTGTAGTCCAAAAGGTTACGGAATCCTCCTTTTAGGAGGATTGACGTCTAAGTTGAGTTTAAGCGTACCATGCTTTGGTGATTGCCAAATATTCGATTGAATCAAATGATGCCATTTCTTGTATGTGGAGGTATAAAATGAGTAGTTGTGGAGTATATGGAGTGTGGGGGAATAAAATGATCAATTTTGGGCAAATGGGGTCCAAGGGTGAGGTCTCTATTTATAGAGAGTCCTTAAGGACTATTTTTTTTTTTGAAAAAAGTGAAATAATTTGGTATAATCGGTCTTTTAGAAGGTCTGTAAAACCCGATTGTTTTTATATGCCACCAGGAATCGGTCTTTCTTGTAACCAACGTAAACCGATTAAAAACATGTTAACATTTTGAATTTTCACCGAAACTAATAGGTTTATATATATTCATATGTGAATCGGTTCTATCTTGAAAAACATACAGGAAGAATAGCTTGCACAATCGGTTTATGTTGACATATCAGGTAGACCGATTGTTGGCATGTCAGGCTAGAATTATCGAGCAACACATAATTATAATTAAAACTTCAAGTGCATTAAGTTCAACACAGAGATCATCCAAAATACAAACCTTAAAGGAGTGTTAAGAACTAATAACCACAAGTCTTATAAACCTAAACTTTTAATATCTAAAAACTCAAAGAGCAGTAGCACCAGCATCAGCAGCAGCAGCACCACCATCAGCAAGAGCACCAACACCAATATCACCACCATCAGGATTCAGGAGAAGCGGCTTGTGATTGAGCCTATTGTTTCCACATACCTTCCATTTCTTCATGGAGCTCCCTCTCAGCTGAAATCATGTTTCTCCTTATCCTAGTGAACTTCATGATCTCATAAAGCTCCTCCAGTGCAAGCTTGTCAATCAATGTGAGGGCTTGTTCAAGACGGGTCTCACCCCCAAAAGCAAACTTATATAGGCTTATTTCTGGCACTCGTTGTGGTTCCCTAAGAATGTCTTCCAAGGTGATCTCTCGATTGTAAAATGCTAGGTGTCCGAAAGTCCATATCTAATTAAAAAATAAACAAAAATCAAATAAGAAATCGGTACATAAATAAATATATGTAATCCGATTCTGAAGAAACTATTAAAATCGGTTTATATGGTACATGTATAAAACCCGGTTATGGGAAGGAATATGAAGAGACTGTCTTAATCGGATTATACATATTACATATATAAACCGATCCTGGTGATGTATTTTCATATTTCATTTCTAAACCTAAAATCAGTTGATGTTAATCCTCATATAAACCGATTATTGTGCATGTTCTTCATGGACAGAAACAAAACCCAGAATCGGTTTATTCTGTATGTCAACAAAAACCGATTCTGGGTGTAATCAGAATTTTGATATGTCAAAAATGAAGATTTAAGCATGTAAATCAATAAAGTATAAAGAATCATAGAATGATTTGAAGGAGATTTACCTTTTTCTTGGTTGGATCGAAGATCGTCGAATTAGAGGATGAGTTTTTTTTATTTTGATTAGGATTTTGAGAATTTGGAAAGTTTATGATGGAAATAGAAAGTTTTTTTAGGTTTAGTTTATTTTGTTTTTGGATTTACTGAAAATGAAAAGATAGAATTTATATGAGAGAATTTTAGAAATTAAAGTAGGGATAAATTATTATTTTTTAGAAGTTTGGATGCCCAAAATAATTTGATGATGTGAGAAGGAAACTTTGATAGGTAATTTAGCCAGGCTACATAATAGCGGGTTACTCTTTTTCTCTTCAATTCATTTCGTGCAAAGGTCCCGTTGGATTGGACCATATGTTGTTACTAATGTTTTTCCTTATGGTGCAGTTGAAATTACTAGTCTTAGAGACAACTCGGTTTCCAAGGTCAACGGCCATAGATTGAAGCCATACTATGAGAACATCGCTTATGTGAATTTGGACGAACTTCCATTTGAAGATGTACTCCCTCTGGAGGAGTAATGTGAAGCAAGGGCTAAGT
>NC_039368.1:118795996-118796922 GCF_003573695.1 Papaver somniferum | reverse complement strand
GGTCCCGTTGGATTGGACCATATGTTGTTACTAATGTTTTTCCTTATGGTGCAGTTGAAATTACTAGTCTTAGAGACAACTCGGTTTCCAAGGTCAACGACCATAGATTGAAGCCATACTATGAGAACATCGCTTATGTGAATTTGGACGAACTTCCATTTGAAGATGTACTCCCTCTGGAGGAGAAATGTAAAGCAAGGGCTAAGTCGGGCCATCGACTTTAAAACAAGCGCTTCATGGGAGGCAACCCATATGTTTTGTATTTCTTATCCTTTTGCTTTTTGTTTTTGTTCGTTTATTTTTCTTGTTCCATATCATGTTAGGATTTCCCACATTGACTTTACTAGGACGATTCAATTACATTGAGGAAAATGTAAGGTTTAAGTGTGGGGGAGTGGTTAAGCATATTTAAAAAAAATGCATAAAAGCTCCAACTTGTAGAGATTTTAGAGTAACTAGCATACTTATAGGTATGTTTACATAGAGAATTCTGACCGACATAACTAAACTTGGAAGTGTTATGGAACTACGTTAGGATTTCTTGCTTGTTAGAGTGTTAAATAATGGATTTAATCATGCCGGTGATGCAAATTAGGAGCAGGGAGAAATGCATTATTAGAGTTGTTGATCAATCATTAGTGGAGACTACCCGTATTTATATCATGTGAGGCACCGACCAAATTTTCTTTGTGACGGACTAAAAAATCTTTCTTTTGAGTATGAGTCACCGTACGTTAATTCCGGTTAGCATGGTGAGCTACCCAAACTCCCACCAATAGAAGCACTACTCTTTGATCTCTTGAGTGCTAATTTTGTCAATCATGAGGGTGACGTCTATAGATGAAAGCCTCCTTCTTGTAGTTCGATTTGCAGTTAGCACCATTCTCTCTCTCGACAACAACGGGTCCATAGAAACACCATCATCA
>NC_039368.1:118795568-118795986 GCF_003573695.1 Papaver somniferum | reverse complement strand
GGTCCCGTTGGATTGGACCATATGTTGTTACTAATGTTTTTCCTTATGGTGCAGTTGAAATTACTAGTCTTAGAGACAACTCGGTTTCCAAGGTCAACGACCATAGATTGAAGCCATACTATGAGAACATCGCTTATGTGAATTTGGACGAACTTCCATTTGAAGATGTACTCCCTCTGGAGGAGAAATGTAAAGCAAGGGCTAAGTCGGGCCATCGACTTTAAAACAAGCGCTTCATGGGAGGCAACCCATATGTTTTGTATTTCTTATCCTTTTGCTTTTTGTTTTTGTTCGTTTATTTTTCTTGTTCCATATCATGTTAGGATTTCCCACATTGACTTTACTAGGACGATTCAATTACATTGAGGAAAATGTAAGGTTTAAGTGTGGGGGAGTGGTTAAGCATATTTAAAAAAAA
>NC_039368.1:117407328-117411751 GCF_003573695.1 Papaver somniferum | reverse complement strand
GGAATTTTTCAATTTTTTTCAAAAAGATGGAGTTTTGTTTTCAATTAAAGCAACTTATCGTGGTATCTACTCTATACCCCCAAACCTAAACTAAACATTGTCCTCAATGTTTCAAAATATGGAAAGAATTATAAAACAACATATGGAAAGGGACATGCTGAGTAGAGTAAAAGGAGAGAGAATACCCGATTTCGGCGAAAGCAGAATTAAAACTCCGTTATTTAAGGCAAAAATCCAACATATTTCAGCCGAGATCATATTGGATTAGCAAAGTATATACAAAAGGAACAAAAGGGTTTTTAAGAAATTTTATCTACTGGATTATATACAAAAATTCACCATACACTAACAATCTAAAGAGTTGAGGATCAACCCAAAAGACAAAGTGTAGCGGTTTCAACAGCTTCACACAATAATAACAGGAAAGAAACGCAAGTGAAACTGTGAAACAAAATGAGCTACCCCCAAACCTGGACTTTACAGAAGATATAGTTTTGAAAACAAAATCGCGCAGTTTCAGGGGTTCATCATGCAAAAGGTCTAGCTCGAAATGAGCTGTGCTAGGGACGGGCAAACATGCTAATTCCAACTGTGGTTCCTCAAATGTATTATATTTGGATGAAAAATAGTCCAGGAGGACTTGGGAAGCACACAGTTCCAAACCTAGGTTAGGAATTTTCAGAAAAATTGGTTTTACAATATTGGTACAAACCAAATCTAGGTTGGGTGGAAGGCCAACAGATTGTGACTCATGTAGGAGAATAGGTGCGTCATTATTAATCAAATCAAAATCTCCTAAGTCATCCACACATGTCACATCATGCTCACAATCATCAATCAGTTTAGCAAGTTCACACTCAGAATCATCAACATCATCAACAAATTCTTTCTCATGCATTGGCAAATCAGGAGAAATATCACAATGTGACCTAGGTAGAGAATCAGACACATCAAATATATTTTCATGCATATTAGTGTCTACAGATGATTCAACTATTCCTATGTCATGTTCATCTTCACAGAATAATTGTACGAATCCCATGTCAATATCAAAATCATATGAATTACAATGAGTATTAGAAAAAACAACATTCATGAAGGTCGAGGGCGAGAAGCCATATGTTATTGAACCAACAGGTTCCACAATATTTTCATGTTCTTCTAACATATCATCATAATCATCATAGTCATCATCATGGTAGCATGCATATTGGTCCTCATTAAAAGTGGTGGTGTCATTAGTCGATTCATGTTTTTCTAAATTAGGTTCATATTCAACATCATTTACATGGATGGGACTAGACACTTCATTAGGGACAACATACATTTCCTCATGAATTTCCTCCTTTTGTAGGTGAAGCAAAATCTGATCTAAATATGCCTGAATTCGTGATGTAGATCTATCGAAGTTTTGCTCACTGAGTCTGAAAGCTTCTGTGGTGGAGTCTAAATTCATGGGAGTACAAAATTCTTCATGTTCAAATTGTGGTGATTGGTACATGTGTGCATGGTCATTAGGGTTTATAAAAGATTGATCACAACCCTCAAAGGATTGATTATGGTCCCAATGACTACCATTCTCACAATTCATGGGCATTTCATACATTGGATTTTCTCTAGATTGCCTAAAATTATGCAAAATATGACAATTCTCAACAGGGTGGTCTAAATTACCACATGCGGGACATGCATAGATTTCAGGTTGCCTAAGAAAATTAGATGTGACAGATTCCTCATGTGATTGTATTTCTAAAGCTGTGATTCGAGCTTCTATTTGATCCATAAGTGATGATTGGGTGAGTGAGGCACTAGCAAAATGTTCATTTTCACGTTGCGATAAATGATGCATGTATGAATAGTCATTAGGGTTCATGTATTGCGGCTCGGGACTTTGAAAATGTCCATAATAATTCCTATGACTATTGACATCATGGTCCGTGGAAGGTTCATAACGTGGCATATGCCCATAAGCAAGTTCTCTAAGAGTTTTATTTCCATCCCCAGAAGCAGACCAATATCCAGACATGATTGGCTCAAAAGCTAAGTGACTATGTTACAAAGCTCAGAATTTGGTTTTTAAAGGGTTTGGATTTTTAGGAAAAATTTGGTTTTGGTGGGAGACATTTTTTTTTGGCAGGTTTGGTTTTAATGGGATATTTTAGAAAAAATTTGGTTGTCAAAATGGGAGCAAGTAAAATTTGGTTTTTTTTGAATGGGAGAAAAGTTTTGGTTTTTTTTTTTTTTTTTTTTTTTTTTTTTTTTTTAAATAAAATTAAGAAAATAAAATTTGGTTTTTTGAAATGGGAGCAAGCCCACTGTGCAAGCCTCTAATGAAATGGAAGGAAGGCCGCGGCCCACAATCGGTTATCAGCTGGGTTTAAACCCAGAGTCCAAAATACAAGTCCAATGGAAAAATTTAAACAAGCCCACACAAAATAAATACAAGCCCACAAATTAATCAACAAGCCCAAAAATAAATTATTACAAACCCAAAATAGAAAAATAAAAAGCCCAAAAAAATTGGGTTAATTATTACAAGCCCACAATTAAAGAAATTTGGAAGCCCACAGGTTGGGTTCTCTCAATTGAATGGGTTTAGGCTTACCTTTGTAGCACAGCCCAGCTGCTCTGATATTGTTGCAAAAACCCAGTTGGGTTTTGGTTCTTTTCCTTAGTGGCGTCCCAGCAGAGGAAAAACAGGTTCAGAATCAGCAGGTCCAACAGCAAATGAAATGACGCAGATGCAGATGCAAATGCTATGAAATGAAATACAAAATAGCTAAAAAAAACACAGATAAAACACAGCACCAATCCCCGGCAGCGGCGCCAAAAACTTGGCAGGCCAGGAGATGTGTATAAAAGTGAAGCAATAGAAACGGGCCTACAGTAATACCGCAAGTGCACGGTCGTCGGTTGTAGCTCGTGCAAGTACGGGTCGATCCACAGAGATCGGGTGTGTTTTGGAGTGTTTAGCTAATTGGGTTCCTAGATTTGCTTTGGGCTTAGAAGCCTTTTGGCTTAAATTGGGCTTGAGTACTAATGGGTTTGAATGCCCTTTGAATGAATTGGGCTTAGTGGGTTTGTTAAAAATAAAATGAACTGAGCTTGGGCTCAGTTATCTTTGAAGTGCAAATGGGCTTAGGCCTTAAACTTAGGCTTTTGATTAAGCCTGAATTGGATTGGGCCTTAATGAATTTGGGCTTTGGTTTTAATGAAATGGGCCTTAGTGAACTAAACCTTGGGCTTTTGTTTCAGTCAAGAATCTGGGCCTTTGGGCTTCACTGATTTGAACTTGGGCTCAGTTGGACTTTGGACTCAGTTGGCCTTGGAAGGCAGCAGGAGAAGAAGTGGCAGGGCAGCAGCAGGAGCAAGAGCTGCACAGCAAGGCCAACAGCAACTGCAGCAGAACAAGCAACAGCAGCTACAGCAGCAGTGCAGCAGAAGTGGCAGCAGGGGAAGCAAGTAGTAATGCAGCAGTGCAATGCAGCAATAGAAAATGCACAGCAGAGCAGCAGCAACAGAGTTGCAGCAGCAGCTGCAGCTGCTCAAGCAGTGAAGAAAATGCAAAACAGAAAAGCAACAGAGATGCAGGGCAGGGAAGAAACAACAAGGCAAAAGCAATACAAAACAAGAAAACAAAGCTAAACAGTTGAAGATGGAATTGTGGATGAGAATGAAGTAGATTATGGATGGGAACTAGGGTTTGAATTCACTCTAACTTCTACTATGTATTCTCCTATAGAAAGTTAAACACAACTATGGTATTCTTTCCAAAGCACTAATTGTCTTTCTAAGGCACAACTAGTCAAAGGATTATGAATTCAGCTTGAGTTGCAGCTTATCAACAGCTCATGGACCTAACTACAAAGTATACTTGGCATACATTGTGAAAGTGAGGTGATGATGAACTAAGTTCAAGTTTTTCCTAAACTTGTTTAGCCTTCTAAAGCAATATGATCAATGTACTACACAATAAGAAATTAGGGATTCATCAAGTCCCTAGCATGATGGTTTAGAACATGACAAACATTACACTAACATTACATGGCAGTGAGCATAACAGTGAACATGGTGAACTAACATGTCAACAACAGTGAACAACATGGTGAACTAACAGTGAGCATTCATATAAACAGAGAATTAAAACCAAGAACAAGAACAAATGCAATTAAAAGTAAAAGTGCAACTAACAGGAACAATTAAAATGAACAGGAGCATCACACATTAAAACTTAACAGTGCAATTTAAAATTGGAATTAACCTAACCCAAATTGGGTGGAAACTTGGCTAGTCCAAGAACAAGTTTTAACATCCTACATCACTTCCCTTTTATACCCAAATTATCAAATTAGGGTTTACACCCATTTTCCCCAAAAATATTCAATAAACAGTACAATTAGGGTTTAACTTTTATTACCCAAAA